>NC_058024.1:22076228-22273728 GCF_019176455.1 Solea senegalensis | reverse complement strand
ACAGTCTAGAGCTGCAACTAACGATTCTTTTCATAATCGACTCATCCGTCAGTTATTTCCTCCATTCATCGCTTGGTCCATAAAATATCAGAAAACCCTAAAAAATGTTGATCGGTGTTCGTCAAACCTGGAAATGATGATGTTCTCAAATGTCTTGTTTGGTCCACAAACCAAAATATTTAACTTTTAATGATTTCTTTGTTATCCAGAGCAAAGAAAGGAAGAAAATACTCACATGTAAGAAGCTTAAACAATCGGAAACCTCCTTTAAATCTTGGAAATTAAGCTTCAAACCGATTAATCGATTATTAAAATAGTTGATAATAGATTTGTATACAACATGTTGATGTCCTCGAGTCTCTGCATGCTCAAGCTTCTCGTCTACCAAATGAATTAAAACCCACATTATTTAAGTCATGGTTTAATACATGGGTTAGGGTTTGCTGTGCTCTGGGTAAATGAACGGTAAATAGTGGGTGAGTGACGCATCGGAGGAGTTGGAAGTTTCCAGTGGAAGCGCGTTGAGCTGAGGATGGACAAGGAGAGTGGGCGGCTTCTAGAGCAGAGGAGGGGTAGGAGGAGGAGGAGGAGGAGGGTCTTTTAGAAGAAGAGAAAGGATGAAGAGCGGTTTGACAATTGAGATGGATGTTCAGGCAGCGACGTGTGTGTATTTATAGAGTTAAACAACTTGAAGAAATGACAGAGCGGACGGATGAGAATTAGTATGTTTAAATGTGAGAAGACGGATGCTGTTTATGGTCCCTTTCCCTCCTCATTATCCCATGTGCTGCTGCTGCGTTTGATGTGTTACAGTTTGTAGTGATGAGAGGCGGTGGCGGCGGCGGACAGTGGCTTTGTTTCCTTATCTCATCTTCAGGCGTTATCAACACATTTTAATAGACACACGTGAGCAGCGCGCCCACATGCTGTCATTAGTAGTTATCTGGCGGTTTATCGTTCAGTCTGATATTATTATGCTTGTATTAAGACGGCAGGTGGACACACACACACACACACACACACACACACACACACACGTTCATTATAACAAATGCAGCTGGAAAAATGACACACGTGCAGAGAGATGCTCTCACACTGGCGGTGAGTAAGTAGTCAGGCACTTTAAAGACGTAAAGGTAGCGTGGAGTTTGCATGTTCTCCTCCCAAAGTCCAAAAACATGCAGATTTTGAGGATTATATGCAAATTGGACACTCTAAATTGACCGTAGGTGTGAGTGTGAGAGTGAATGGTTGTTAAAGTAAAAAAATAAAGTGGTAGAAGATGGAAGGATGGAGGTAAAAGGTAAAATAAGCCTAGCATAGTTATGTAACTTAGCCCACGATTGACGATTGACTTCAACATTTCCTTGGTCAGCTGTTCTTCTCCTGGTATACAAACACTAGAAATGAACATGTGAAGTATATGAAGTAAATACTCACTTAAAGTTCACTCCGTGTTGTACTTTAGTTCTGTATCATGAGAGCATCTACTCCCACTGGTGTGTACAGTAGTTTCAGGGCCATTTCCTGAGCGTCAGTTTAATCAGCGACGCTGTGCGACACATGTTGACGTCTCGCTCTTAAATTCATTTCAATAAGAAGACACTAATCAGCATTAATAATTTAGCCTGGTGCTCATGACTGCTCCTGAATTCCTGGGCTCAGCCTCTGGTTTTACAACTGCACTGGGAGGATCAGTCTGCCACCACACCCTATCGTCTTGCCATTTGCTGCTCTTGATTACTGGAAACCTGAGAACAACACATTCAGATCAATATACCCACACGTTGGAGGGAGGGTGGAAAGACAGAGTGATGGTTAATAGCTGTCGCCTTCCTCCATTTTTCATATTAGCTCTCATTATTGTTTGGAAATGTGTGTTTTCTTCTCTTTCCATTACTTTGGCTCTTCACTGTGTGTGTGTGCGTGTGTGTGTGTGTGTGTGTGTATGTGTGTGTGTGTCTGGTCGACACTACATCACTGCACCTACTGACCACATGCTGGCTGCTGGTTTATCTCTGCTCAACACAGACCTTCTTGCCTGTGGTGGTTTCGGTGCGTGCATGTGTGCGCGCGTGTGTGTGTGTCTGTGCTTGTGCACACTAAGTCCCCTTTTTTCTTGCCGCTAACATTGCTGGTCTGGTTCAGTTTGATTTGAAGTGTGTTTTTTTTGTTGTTGTGTTTTTTTTTATACGACTCGAGGAAACTGTCATATGTTGAACACAATTCCAAACGTCTCATGCACTTTTCCAGACCTTCCCTCTGCTTCCTGGCTTCCGACAAACAGATATCTCTTGAAAGTGCATTGGTGGATTTACTCACTCTCGCTGACTACAGAAATTTCCAGTAATCTGTCTCGAATGCCCAGCACTGTACTAGACCCTGCTCTCACTCAGTCCTTGTTTTATAAAGCTGATGTCAGCGTGAACCTCTTTCTCTCTGTGTCTTTGCTGATCTATCAGTTAGTGATGACATACGGCGCTGATCAGTGTCATTTGTTCCTTGATTTGAAAGTTTTTTATGCCTGGAGACAGTTTACAAGAAGAGCTGAAGGTCCGTCTTCACAACAGCAACAGCAGTTGCCTTTAAAGGAGAGAGAGAGTGAGAGAGTGCTCAGACTTCCTCCCTCAGCTCCCCCTCTCCCTCAACCTTCTGGCCTGGACCTTATACAACAGCAGCTTGTTATCTGAGTGTGTGTGTGTGTGTGTGTGTGTGAAACATCACAGACTATTTCTGCAGATAGATGGCTTACTCTCTGTCTCCGCTTCTCCCTCCTGATAGTTTGTCTTTTGTATCCCACACATCAACACACACTACAGCTGAATGACTGGGGAGGGAAATGTGTTATTGCGTTTTTTTTTTTTTTTTTATGATGGATATTGTGATTACGGTGTAAATTTGTGATATAATATTTGATGATGCAAGGATGAGCATTTCAAGTTATAAATAGGGTTTTCAACATGAACGTTGAGCACAGAACGGTTCAATTGCAGGCTTTGCGAGTGTTTTTATTTTTTATTTGAAATAATTAGAAATGAATCATGCAACCTTTCATCAACTGTAGTCCTTTTGTTTGTCAGCTTAAATCTGGCAATAGTTCTATTCAGACTTGCCATTAGCGGTTCCCGAGTGTGTGGGGGTCGTGTGGTTTCACATCCAGGTCACGAGAGCTTAGACATTTGATTTGAAAACTATTATTTGCGCAGACCTGACGCACACCACGGTGTACTTTGTGTTGGATAAAATTGAGCACCCGAGTTATTAGTTATGCTTTTTATTTGTACAACTAAAACGACAGCAAGTAATTGCTCAGTTTGAAGATGAATGGTTCACTTCCATAGCAAATACTACCTTATCGAAGATCAAACAGTGTCACTGTGTTCAAATTGAAGAGTGGCTTTTTTTTTTGCGTCTTTTCCTCTACGGAGCTCCCCCTACAGTTTCGGAGTACACTTTTTTTTTTTCGACGTCCATCCATCCATCCACTGTCTACCACTTTTATCCTCACTGTAGTGCCATGTCCATGCTGGTCAACATCTGTTTTCAATACTTTTTTAAATTCTCGCCAATTGATAATCGATTGGCCCCTCGCTCAGTCTGACAGTTGTTTCTCTGCCATGATGAACGTTTAAAATAACGCCATCACTGCCTGTGGACTTTAGCCGATTTCGCGAGACCCGTCCCTTCGTGAGACTTCCTGATTCTGAGGACTCCTGGTCGGTGGCCCCGATCTTGCAAGGCTGTTTTTTTTCTCTGCTAAGAGACAGTAGGGGGCAGTGCAGATGGCCCCCAATGTCCCCGCAACAAGACAGTTAACCGTCGCAATCGCCATGACTCTGAAGCTGTTAGATTAGGGTACAAATCCAGCACAGATCTGCTGTAAGCTGTTGTTCATTTCTGCTTAAGGTTTTGTTGATTTACAAAACAAAAAAGGAAAGTAAACATTTATGTTTCCATTCCTGAGTGACTAACCCTGCAATCTGTTTATGAAAATGCACATTGTGATGTGCTTCTCCTTAAGTAGAAGTGAAAATAAGCAGAGTTTATTCCTTTTCTATGTGTCTGTTGTTGGAAATACACAGTTGTGATGATTTCTAGTTGATGTGTCACCTTGTTTGGATTTAATAAATGAATTTGTGTACGGATAGTAAAATGACCTCTCACTTGTAGAAACAACAGCAAACAAACGTCCCTGTTTCCCCATGAGCTTGTGCTAAAGTTGGTGTGGACACATCTTGAGGTACCAGAAATGACCCATTTGAGGGATAATAATTAGAAATAAATCATGCAACGTTTCACCAACTGCAGTCCATTTGTTTGTATGTTTAAATCTGGGAATAGTTTGATTGAGACAAGCCATTAGCAATTCCCAAATGTGTGGGGTCGTGAGACTTTCACATCCATGTCATGAGAGCTTAGACACAGTTTATTAGTGAAAGCACTTTAATGTTTTCTTTAGAACCCTTGCTAAACCTCATATTCTCTGTGTGTATGCCAACTCTTTATCTATTTGTCTATATATCCCAAACCTGGTCTGCAGCACCGTTACTCCCACTGTATTTATTTGTCTGCCTCTGTGTTGATTTTCTGACACCGGGGAAGGTTACTAGGATTCCTCAGCTCCCCGGCTTGATGGCCTGGCACTGGTTAGTGGTGTTTATATAAATGAAAGTACAATTCATATATCTGCAGAGTGCAGCCCTGCAGGCAGATATCCCAGGGTTGGTGTTGGAAGGAATTACTTGAAATAGATTTGCAATAAAAATGTGACAGTCTAGAAAACGTAGGACCAGATTATACAGTGGTAGTGCACTGTCTCCAGTTTCATATTGAAGTCTATTTTTACTCCTCCGTGATAGCTGTAGCTGGAGGCATTATGTTGTCTGTCCCATTCTAGTGGACCTGATATCGCAGCAACGCCTGCAGGTAATTCTTTCAAATTCAAGTCAAACGTTCATATGGAAATTTGGGTCAAGGTCACACATGTTCTTCTAATAGTTTAGTAATATTTTATTTTAATATAACGTATTAGTCTTCACTTCATGCATACATGGATGTCACTGTAACGTAACCGGAAGGAGGTAATGAGCCCTTGGCACGGCACACAAGTGCAGGTGTTACTGGTCACATGCACAACGGGTCTCTCAAGGCGGCGGCGGCAGTGAACGAGCATGCACCCTGAAACCGAGGAAGCCAAATGGAGCTCAGCCAGCATTAATTTGATTATTTACACCTGTGATTTTCCAGCTGTGACTTCTGAAAATGGCTGCTGTGCGAAAGGTCGATTCTCGTTTTCTCGTGTCGCTCTCATCAACTTCTGCTATTTCATTCAATATTAAGATTATTATTAAGAGAATATTATTTTTTTTTTTGGTTTTAAACCACAGAGAATCATGAGTTGATGAACGTGTGATATATGGTTTTTCATAAACCATCCAAAAAAGTACAGCTATGATCTCTGTCCTGTATTTTTTTTTTGTATTATTTACAGTATTTATTATTAACTTAGGTCTTCAGGTTTGAACGGTTCAGTCTAAAAGTAAAACCAGGTGACCAATAATCCATAATTCAGTGGTACAGTGGTAATATTGCCGTGTAGTTAACAGTGCCAGGATGGAGTCGACAAAACCAGCTGGGGGTAAACAATCTCTTAATCATCGGCACAGAACAAACGGAGAGTCTGAATCTCACTGACAGCACAGCACATGTGATTCAGTTAGGGACCGTGTGTATTTGTAACTGTGTGTGTAAATGTGGAGTTAATTGTTGCTTGATAGATTCGGGGGGAAAACCGAAAGCAAATGGATTCATGCCCGTCATCGCTTTTTAGGTGCTAAAAATAATGTGTTGCACTTGCTAAAAGAAAGGCAATTTAGTGTTATGTGTCAGAATCGGATTAGAGGTCTGCTAAAGCTCCATCCCTGTCAGAGGAAGATGCTTTATTTTGCCTACGCTGCAAATCTTTTTTTTTCCCCCCTTGTCTCCATCGTTTCTACTCCCATTATTTGCAGTGTGTGTGTGTGTGTGTGTGTATGTGTGTGTGATTTTCACTGGTCTTCTGTTTGATGTTTCATGGAGCGCGTGACGACTCTTTGGTGCTATCTGTGCTTGACAGAGAGGGGGGGAAAAAAAAAACTGGGTAGAGTTCCCTGAGTGGGTTGCAGTGGTAATGTAGAGTGGCGTGATGCCCTAGAAAATTCCAGGTGTGAAGTGCTTTATTCATTCCACTACAGAGGGAGAGCTTCTCTGTGTGTGAAGTGGTAGGTGTGGCATTTACATCCACTACAAACAAAATCTATTCGTCTTTTTGTATTTTTTATTATTATTATTTTTCACGAGTGTTTGTGTTTGCGCGTTAGAGAGTTAGTTGTGTGTTGAAGTCTCGGAGGTTTTGTCCTCCTCTTCTTCTCTTTTCTCCTCCACCTGCACTTGTCCCTGATTGATTGGTCACAGTTCTGAATAACTTTAATTGGCTTGCCTCAGCGGTGGGTGGTTCTCAAAGGCTGAACTGCCGTGGAAGTCCCAGAAAAGTGTTTTAATTTTTGATCATCGTGTAGGCAGTGAGGACTCTCCACCGCAGTCTGAGAGCGCTTCTTCTGAAGTGCCACCGACATCTTTTTAATTCTGCAGATCGCAGCCCACTTTGTCTTCTGCCTTGTTCTCTCGCTCTGTGGGGAAAATGCCCTTCCTCCACAATCTATTTGGCTATGAGCTGGACTTCTTCTCTTCTCTGCCTCTCTGTTTGATCACGTTTAAGCTCCACCACCATTATTTCCGTGGCACACGTCGTATACATATGTTTGCATACACGCAGACATTGTCGCTTAAAAATTTAAATTAAAAAATTCACAGCAGTAAATTGTTGCCAAAAATGTGCCCAAATCTTAACGAGTTGTAAACACTGCTGTGTTGTGTGCCATGTAATAAAAGTATAACCATTACTTTTACCATAAGCTCAAGTCTATAAGGCAAGTGGCTCTGGCCCCACTGGTGGTCCTTGTAGGTATTGCAGTTCAGCTTTAGACAGAATCTAAACATTATTTCACCTGTCAAATTATTCTAAAACGTATATGAAATAAAAAAAATCTAAATTATAGTCTTATAACGTGTCTAATAACATGTTATGTGTAATCGTGCAATCACAATTATGGTTTCTTAGGACCCTTCAAAACATTTTAATTTCAGTGTCGTCCGTCAGGGACCTTGTTAAGTTTGTGTACTAATAATTCTGGCATGAAGTCAGATTTCTATTTTTTCCTGTTGCTATATTATACGTTGTGGTCTTATTATTGCAGTTATTTGAGTTAGCATTAACCCTGTAATTACTGCCACCTAGCAGCATTTTGTAAACATACAAAATATATATTTATAATCAAATTCCTGAAAGGAGTACGCACTCTTGAGCATATGATTATAATATGATGAATGATTTATTTAAGTCACTTCATATTCTTCGTAAAATTCTGTTTTTGCTCACAGGCAGCTTAGCATCCATTGTTACGTGTGTGTGTGTGTGTGTGTGTGTGTGTGTTTGGTTAAATCCTAAGGAGCGCAATGGATTCATGAGTCACTTACACAGCAAAGTTGAACCTTCACTGCTGTTTTGTTGCTAAGTGATAATATGAGCCGAGCCAGTGTACTTTGATGCATGCGGCTACACAAGTGGTCACTCGAGATTTTTCTTTCCGGTGTGATAATTACAACACATGTGCTGCATGTGCGCACGTGGCCACGTACTGCATGTATGTGCTGGCATGTGTGTGTTTGTCTGAACTCTGGACCACCAACTCATTTCACACACGGACAGACATCAAAGGCAGTTTAAATTAACCCTCCATGTCGGGGCCTCTCTGCTTGCCACCCGCAATTTCACATCTCTGCCGCTCCAGCGGCAGCAGCAGCAGCGGCGGCGGCGGCGGCGGCAGCAGCAAGCTTAAATGCCCATTCATATTAAAATGAACAGATGGAATTTTGCCATGCACCAGATCACCATCCTACACTGGGAGAAGATAAAACTTCAAAAGAACAGAGATACATTTCCAATCTGTTTGCAGGGCCGTGCATCGTTGCACGTGAAATGGAGGTGTCTCTGTGAAAGTATGGGCAGAGTGTAGGTTTCATGTTTTTCTTATTAAAGCAGGTCAGTTGTGTTTCCGTTACAGTCCTCATGCAAAAGACAGATCGCTTTCCCATTGGTTAGACGCTGCAGAAATGATGTTGTGGTTACACACGCACACAGATATTTATATATATATTTATATATATATATATATATATATATATATACACACATATGTATATGTATATATATATGTATGTATATATATACATATATGTGTATATGTATGTATGTATGTATATGTATATATGTATGTATATATATATGTATATGTGTATATATATATACATACATATACATATATATACATACATACATACATACATACATATATATATATATATATATATATATATATATATATATATATATATATATATATATATATATATATATGTGGCTCACCTCTTAAGTCATTTTACCACATGGTTTGTGTGTCAAAAATGTGTTAAATGTTATCACGGGGTTATCATTGCTTCTCCCTTTGCCTTCAAACACTCATTTTCACACTTTCGCCTCGTTTTGGCAGCTAATTTAATTTGATATTGTATGTATTGATCTGGTCCAACTTCAATTTCCTGCAGTGGCGCAATTCTCACGTCGAAAAGCGATGATGTAGATGAACAGGAGGCGGCGGTGGCGAGGATGGAAATGGCTGCGATGATGATGATGATGATGATGATGATGACGATAATTTCTGCAGGTGATTGCAGAGATGAGTTGTATGCTGATTAGAGCCGGTGTCTGAAGACGGCCGGGGGTCACCGGAGTGCAGGTGAAGTCATCAGCTGCGCTGTGTATTTTTAATAACCCTCAGCCATCAGTTGGCTGCCATGACAGCTATTCAGTAAACACATTCATATTTCATTAATGTGGCCTCTCCTCTCTCCTCCCTCTGGCAGGCCTCTTATTGTCTCCTCTTGAGGTTGTTCAGTAATCCACTGAGACCTTACCTCATCCTGTTACGTTACCTGCACCCACGCACACATATGCACTCTGCTGTAAGTACTACAGTGGGAAGTCTTTTCTCATGGATATTTGGCACATTCTCAATGCATCTATGACGGCTAAATTTAACGGTGTATGGGGCCATTGCTAACACAAATACACCCACTTACTGTACTTTGCACCTCAGTGTATGAGATCACGCACACTCATGCCGATGACGCACGCTGTTCAGTCATATAAAACTCTTAAAGTATACGACACATTTCATATTTGTCCGGACGACGTGTTATGGGATGTTTTTCCTCACACGCTCCTCACCCACACACTATTCCAGTGGCCCACTGCTATATAAGCCAGAGCCGAAGTGAAATCCTGAAGGTGGTGCTAAAAAACAGAGTGAAATACAGCGCGTGTGCTTTATAAAAACAACGGTTGACAACAGCCTCGATCGATGTGCAGCGGCCTCAGCCAAACGTGAAGTCCACAAAGTGGCTTTTCAATATAGAGGCAAACATTCCACACTAATCACATTAACAGTATTCTGTTTGGAATTCAGCGCTCGTTTGTTTTCATTATTCAAACCCTTTCTTTTGTGACTGTTCAAATCTTTAAGGTGAAAACATGTACCGTGTGTTGGCAAGTGAGCAAACTGTAGTCTAACAATGAAGTGTTGTGTTTTAGTGTACGCGCAAGTGTAGTTTAATCATACTTTATTGTACTGATTATGTGTACTGTTAACGTGTTTGATCATGTACATGTCATACTGTTCATGTAAAAGCCCAATTAGGGACTAGAGTTGCAAACTAGCTATCAACTCCATGTACATTATTTGTATTGGAGCTGTATTATCCCTATTTAAATTCTATTCATTTGAACCTACAAAGTCACACACTGCATTTTTCGCACGTCACTTTTTTTTTGTACGTCTGACATCAAATCTCTTTCTCATTTCTCAATCACATTTCGCTCTAATAGAAAACGATTCAACCTCATTAAATATGTAAAGACCACTTTAATATTTTTCAAGGAGGGAACAGGTCCAATCTACCACACAGCAATGCCAGTTTCACCCTCTCACTGTTAAGTTTGGCTCTTGTGTAAGAACCTTTTTCTGTGTATTTCAAACATCCTGTGTGAGTTACATTGGCTGGAGTGTTGTGCAGACTTTTAAAATGACACAGAGGCCGATTTCTTTTGTCATTAATTCTGACATGTCAATAAAACGGTAACGGGTCATTGCCCATCGGGTGGCATTTCAGTCAGGGCCTGTCCTGTAGTTATTGTGTTATACTGAACCGAACGCTTGTCTCCGCCTGTAACGAAGGCTCATTGCAGCTGTTCCTCAAATGAATTATTCAGTTGGACTCCGCTGGACCGTTCTCTGTAAATTTGTATATTGTGTGAGTGTGTTTGTAGCTGCTCTAGATGAAGACGATGCTACTGGTTTGCCGAGCGGAGAAAGGGGATAAAGCTTTGTTTGTATTGGATTTACGAAGAGAATAAATAGTCCATTTGGGGACTGATTGAGCCTCATATGTAATATGCATGCGTAGATGTGGTGTGTATGTGTGTAGAGCTTAGGTATATGTTTGTGCACATTAGAAAAGAGACGGCATAGAGTACGTACACTGACAGTGAAATCCCTTTTCAGCACAGCAGTGTGGTGTATTTGTGAAGAGATTTGGCGATGAAAATGGCTCAGGTGTGTGTGTGTGTGTGTGTTAGGAGCATGCCTTGCAAACCCCGTGTGGCCTTCACTGAATGTTAAACATGTGGAGCATGTGTCAGCTCCACAGCGCACATTTACTGTACTATAACATCCTCTCATCGTGCTCTTAGTCATTTGTTTTTGTTTTTTTAACCATGTCACAAGATACAGTCGACTCCCGTCTTAAAAGACATGTGCCTCACACTGGATACAGAGCTCTCGCTGCCTCACAGCCCTCTGTGTGACTCAACTCTCCAGTCTTCATTATGAGTCGATAGACAGGGGCTGAGGTCAACTGTGCACAACTGTCTCTCTCTCTGTATACAGTACTTTCATATGGTCCGTCTCACTGCGGAACACAGCAGGGAGTTTTGACTTGTTTAGAAATGTGTCAAAATATGTGTTTCATTCAAACCATGAGGAGATCCTTTTAAATCCAATGAATGGGCGTCATCAATCAATCACTACGGTGTTTTGGAGTGTGAGAGAAATACTGTTGCACAATAACAAAATAATAAGTGAATTAACCCTTTTAACCAAGCGTGTCGACGAGGGCACATATGCGCAAGCAGTTATTACAGTAATTACGGTACAACGCCTGATTTTGGACATTGAGACTAAAACTGTAATTGTTATACACCATTTTAACATTCAGTAAATTGTAAATAACTGTCAGAGATTGAAAGTTATTCTGCAAAAATTGGCAAAAACATTAGTCACAGGACATTTCCTGGCACTTATATGTTATTATAAAATAAGGCTTAGGTTAAAAGGGGTTATTATAATATTAAAATATTAGCTAATTTCTATATAGTGTCGATGTGTTTATATAATTTCAGCATTACCACATTGATTTAAATAAGACTGTATATTATCGTAGTAATCATGTGAAATGTTTGTTTTCAGCCAGAGTTTAGAGTTTGCCCTCCACATGATTACGTTTGTTTCACTCACTCATACGCGTGTGTCGCTGCAATGAATGAGCGCGATTATGTCCTTAAAAAAACATTTAGGCTTTTTTGTGGTGGAGTTACCACAGTAGAAAAACTCCCAACAACAGCAAGCGACATAATAATTTGCAGTAAAAGAGAACTACAACGGAGAATAATAGTGGCTGCATAGCATTAAACCAGTGGAAGTGCACCTCAAGCATAAAAATAACTCCTCTGGGTTTAACTCGGGGCTTCTTGTTTGTGTTTCCCCAAAGCAGTGAACGCTCTTCATATGCGTAGCAAATTGAAATCGTTTAAGTGCTAAGGCTAACTTACCATGCTAACATCATAATCACCACAATGCAAATGCTTGCACAAGCCAGACAAGGAATACTTCACCAATTTGCCTTTAGCTTTGTATTACTAGAATAGGGCTAGTATTTGTGAAAAATTGTGCTTTCAGTTTCCCCCTGAGTTGACAAGTGCCCACCAGTGGCACTTGGTCCCGTTAGCGTAACTGTTAGCAAAGATGGCGGACACTGTTTACATTCCGGGAAAATAGGTCTAAAAAGTGAGGAATTAGCGTCGCAGTTTCAAGCCTCGGACCAAGTGTCACTGGTGGGGATGTAACAACAAAATGTTATTCATTTAATTTTTATATATATCTTATATAATTTTTTATTTAATATTTCTCGACTCTGGGGAAACTGAGGTTGGGAAGCACACTTTTTCAAAAATACTAGCCCTTTCAAAAATACTAGCCATTCTAATAATACAAAGCTAAATCCAAATCGGTGAAGTATTCCTTTAAATGCATCCATTATTCTTTGATTTTATTCAAAAAAGACATATCACACACATCAACATACTTTGCATATTCCTGCCATCCACACTATGCCCGGCATTCTCGAGTTGTTTGAAAATTCTGCTGACGTTTTATCTGGAGCTGCTGTTTTCATATCGTGACGTATGCATGTAGGTGGTGGTGTTCAACAAAGCACAGAACAAAGTGGCAACAATCTTCTGTCGGCAGCAGCAGGGGAGTAAAAATAGATTTGTATCTTCCTCTCCCGTGACTCAGAGCTCAGAGTATGTTATCAACTCATTAGAAAGCATCCATAACAGATGTCATACGTAGACGTATATGTATATGTATATATGCATATACATATACATATACATATATATGTATGTATGTGTATATATATGCATATACGTATGTATGTGTATGTGTGAATATATATACATATATGTATGTAAGTGTATGTATATGTATACATATGTATGTATGTGTATGTGTACATATATATATATATACATATGTGTATGTAAGTGTATGTGTATGTATACATATGTATGTATGTGTGTGTATGTATATGTATACATATATATGTATGTATGTGTATGTATATATATATATATATATATATATACATATGCTGCAACTAACGATTATTTTCACAATCGATTAACCTGACGAATGTCTCGAGTAATCCAGTACGTGATTGGTCCACAAAATGTCAGAAAACGTTGATCAGTGTTTCTCAAACTTGGAAAGGATGATGTCCTCAAATGTCTTGTTTTGTCCACAAAGCAAAAATGATCCAGTTTTAATGATTTTTTGGTTATATATGGAGCAAGAAACCAGAAAATATTCACTCTTAATAAGCTAAAAAAAAATCAGAAAACTTGTTTTAATTCCCTAAAAACATTCGACGAGTAATTGAGTAATTGTCAGCCCTACATGTCATATTCAGAAACTGATTTAATGCATGGTTGATCTAATCAATAATAAATCACTTCAGAATAGTTTTTAATGCTGCCAAGATTTGGATTTACTTAGTCACAATCAGTAACGATAGATGCACAGGTTCAATATGTATATTAAAAAAACTACTAAAAACTGAGACACATACATTGCTGTCAGATTTATAAAAATGA
Source organism: Solea senegalensis (assembly GCF_019176455.1). Taxonomy (NCBI): domain Eukaryota; kingdom Metazoa; phylum Chordata; class Actinopteri; order Pleuronectiformes; family Soleidae; genus Solea; species Solea senegalensis. Next base: position 22,260,080 of record NC_058024.1, on the reverse strand, counting down.
TTGTGTATGTGTTTAACTGCGTTTTCCACTAAAAACCACAATTAACTGGTATTTAATGTCATAGTAAAATTGTGTCACTGAATAGTGTAGCAAAAGAAAAATAATAATGGCGAGTAAAATGAATTATGAGACTATCTATGTCATATTATATTATTACTTTTATTATTATTATTATTATTTTTATAATAATAATAATAATAATAACGATAATAATAACAATAATGATAATAATAATAATAATTATTATTATTATTATATCATACATGTATTTCTTGCTATATAAATGCAGGAGATTCTGCTTAGTTTTATCATCAGCTTCATGCTGCAAATATAAATTATTCAAAAACTAAAAAAGAGACACAGAGATTGTAATTTATTTGTCCTTTGTTTCTAGAATGAAGTCACTGAGATTCTGCTGAAATCGTTTCACATGTAAATAAACCTGGCGTCAGTCCAGTCCACTTTGTATTGCCACGTTGTTCACTGTGTTTAAATGACCACATTTGGCGTGTCGTTGCACTGCAGCATGAAGGGAAATTATGTAATATTTGAGAAAACATGCAACTCAGGTATAAAAAGATGGTGGACTGATTCTTATGTCTGCCTTTCTTCTCCCACACATAAAGGAACCAGAGTGGCAGACTCACTGAAAGTGGAAATTGAAACGGCTTGAAGAATGAGCATTTTATGAAACATTTTTCTTTCTACTGGAGCTTTGCAAATTTGTGCACTAAAGCATAAACTTTCATGGCTCCTAAGAGGGATCGCTCTTTTCAGCGCTCCGTTCGGCTGGATTGCAGTTCCTTTGCTTTAAAGACCTTGTGACACACAAAAACGCACGGATACTCGTATGTGACACAAATATGATGAAACAGGATCTAGTTTGGTAGAATTCCAACAACAACAAAACCCTTCTTTCTTGTTATGATTAATTCAATCAAACATTTCTGTCATAAATAATGCGAGAAGTGTTCCGCTACAAGGTGCAATTCTCGGGTAAAATGTTCAGGTGACCCACATTTGCCAAATAAGCTCCGACTGATGCTGCTTTCAAGTGCAGTGAAGGTTTTTCTATATTTACTCAAACACAGTTGTTGAATTTAAATGACTCGGGCCGACGCAACTCTTTGGCATGAACGATGTTTGGCATTGTGACTTTGCGGAACAATTTTACATAACCTTTTAACCTTTCAATTCTCCTGAGATTGTATGTGGCTGTTGGTTTTGCTAAACCTGTTTTGATCAATTGAACGGTATCGCTGTGTTTTATTGTGAAAATAAAAGGCTTTGCAGGTGTTACAGTTACAGAACCACATAATCCTTACTCGAGGTCTGAGCCTTGATTGTCGGGTGTGTTTTTTTTTTTTTTTAAATGAGAAGCCTTTATTAGAATTGTGTGTTTACAGTATGTGTGTGTGTGTGTGTTGTGTGATAACATAGTAAACAAGAGCCTACATTGATCTCTATTTTAGTCATTTGTTTGCGCATCCTTTCAAAGAGCTGCTCGTGTATTCAGCTGTGTGCTGTGGCACAGTAACACTCGCTTTGTGCAGATATTGATTGACAGCTTTTTCTTGAATACTCGTCTTCTTTTATGCCGCGCAGCTACGGCGGTTTGAAGACGTCTCTGTCCTCTCTGAATTTGTTGTTCTAAATTGTCTCATCCAGACGGGATGAGACATTTTTGTTGAAAAGAGCCCGGTAAGCAACGACGGCACATAAAGTGAGAGTTTTCTTTGGTGTACGGAGTCAGAATTGTCAGACTGACAAAAGAAAAGATAAAAGCCTTAGATGTTACCTTTCTCCCTGGGATTGGTGGACTCGGGTCTCTCTCCTGCAGGATGCTCTGTGCATCTGGGTCCTGATAGGCCTACCTTGTCTACTGACAAGGTTATTACAGTTAAATGAAAACTGAAATTGAAAAAAAAAACATAAAAACAAAACACATTGGAATTAAAATGAGAAACTAATGTTTAAAAAAACAAAAACACAATTGTAGTGAAAATGTTGCTGAGGTTTCGTGCTGAGCCTTTTGGGTTCCTTGTTCCTAGTGTATTTATTTTATGATTCATTCATAATCAAAATGTTTTCAATTTGTTTTTGTTTACAATGTGGGAGTTCATTGTGACGTAGTTGAGTGGGTTGAGTTGGTTCATCTTAAGTGAATCAAACCTCTAGTCTTTAATTGTTTTTTTTTAATTTTGCTCATGCTTCTCTTCAGACAAGCAATATGATGTGTCTCATGAGGGTTATTTATTATCATTTATTTATGTTATGTTCATGTGTGTCTTTAGTCTGTTGGCTATATTTTTACCCGACACACTCAGCAGTATGATGCACATTTTGCACTTCAGGCTATTTTCTTGTAGACTGTTATATTTGATTCAGCGATGGTGGTTCATTATGTCCTTATTCAGTTTTACAATATGAAAAAATTAAAAAAGCTGCTCTTATTAAGAAAAAAAATATATCCATTTTTTTTGTTTTGATTCATTTTAAAAACCAAAAGAGTTTAAAATGTTTAGGTGAAAACTAAAACTAAGCATTTACAAAAAAAAAAACCTAGCAGCCCACTCTTATTAAAACTAACTAATTTTGAAAGTAAAAAGTCAAAACTAAATAAAAAACTACTATAACCTTGCTACAAACACACAGCTCTGTGAAAAATCACATGCAAGTACATGACATTATTATTGTTGGTTGTTTTTTTGTTACCTTTCATGGACAACAGGGACTTCAAATGTCCTGCTGGTCCCTGATTGGTAAACACTTGAATTTCATTAGATAATTCTCGTCAGAACATTACACTTACAATTTATAAGGCTGTAGAAACTGAAACTGTTAAGCTGTCGTCAAGAGAGCGCGGAGGATTTCTCAAAGTCTGCTTTAGTCGCTTTGCAAAATACAACGGGGTTAGAAGGAAGAGAGACCGTCATTACCCATTTAACGTTAGGATGTAGAGCACTCAATTACACACTCCATAAAACAGGTACACACACGCGCACACACACAAACACACGCGCTCTAATCAGTTACAATCAGTTGAACACATCTTTCTGAAAACTGGCATAGCATAGCATCATTTCTTTCCCTGCAAACTGCTGTCTCAGGCTGACTCTGTAGGTAATGTGCACACGACGTCTTGCTGCACAACAAGAAACGCAGTTCGAGGACGGAGCCACAAGAAACGCTATATGGCTCTGAGGCAAAGAGGAAATTGAAAATGGCTGATAGGGGAAGCGGTCTGTCACGTTTTCATTCGGCGGTGTTGCTAATGTTGACTGACCATTTGTCACTGCGGTGTTTTTATGTGGCTCAAACGCAGAAGTCAGTGTCTCTTTGGAAATGGTTCTGCTCGTTTTAGGAAATTGTGCACGGAATGAAAAATGCGTGTTTCGCGGCACAACGACAAGGTGTCTAATGTCGACGCGTTGGTTAAGGGTCGGAGCTTCATTTAATTTCCTGTATTATTGCTTTGACCATGTCTGCGGTCCTAACGTTGTTGTTGTTGTTGTTGTTGTTTGACAATCCGTGGAGTTACAGTTGAGGAATGGACTTACGGTTGCAGTGTGTTGCTGAAACTTCAGTGTTGTACAAAATGAAACGTATTTATTTGGTAACATTGCGTTGAAAGTGCGTCATAGTTCATGAATCACTTAACCACTTAATCACTCAAGTCAAATGTTACCCTTTGTTCGTGGTGACCGGTCAACCGTGAGCTTTTTTTGTCGTGGACGTTTTCCATCGCGAGCCTGATCCGTGCGACACTTTTGTCGATCCCCCGTTTTGCCAGTTTAATGGATGTGTAATTGCTCGCCTTATGAATAATCACACACCGGCACGCAGAGGGGAGGGAAAACCTGCACATTCTGATGAAGAGAGGTCAGACCAGTGAACAAAGCTGGCTAAGTGAGTGTTTGCACTCGTCTGATTTATGATCACGCCGGGTGTTTCACCTCTGACCTGTGGAGATGTGGCTTTCACACAACAGTATGAATATGTTAAATATGTTAAATATTCACATATACATATACATAAAGTCACACATACTCAGAGGAATCATTATTTGGCACTCTAAGGACTTCAAGCAATGGACGAAGCTGCCTCACATCATTTTTCTAGTAAGAAATATGAGAGCTCTGAGGTCAGTCGTTGATGTGAGACAGTAGATTTGGTACCTGCTCTGGCGAGGTTCCAAGCGAGCTGAGTCGATACTCAAAATGTGACGTCAACAGACTGCTGGCCACTGATTGGTCAGAGAGTGTCGTCACTGGAAGAGTCGCCAGCGCGACGTCCGACACACGAATTAAAAGAAAAAGTGAACAGCTGCGTGGCCTCAGCATCGCACTGTTCTTGCTCGACATGAGCATCCTGCAGTTTGTAAATCACCTTTGACGTTGAAAGGAAAACTCAGGCTTGGTGATGTGGCTCTTTCTCCGACTTCTAAATAAACACGAAATGTGACTGACCTTATTGCTGCGTAAATACTGATGCGCCTCGGAGCTTATCACAGCTTCGCCGTCTGCAGTGACGGAGCAATTCGTAATTCTTTGCATCGATTAGGATTTGAGAAATACATCACTTTGCTCTAATGTCACATTTGCACACAGTAAAGCAGTCGGGCAGTGTTAAAGTAGCTCTGAAATAGCCACTCTTTACAATGTGAACACTAAACAAGTTTCATTTAACACAACTCTCGATTGTATCTTGTCTTAATCAGAATAATTTGACACGTTTAGTGTGACGTTCACACCGCAGAAGAAAGTGACGACGCAATGTATCACGGCTCATAGGAGTCAGATGAACATTGTATATCATCACTTACATATTTATTGAAGATTGTGATGGTGAATAATTATCACCATGGTTTTACTGCACCGTATAATGCTGCTGGAAGCCATGATGTTTGTATTAATTTATGGGCACCAGTGTCGTCCAGTGTCCGTATTATATTAAGGCCATGGGTGTGAAGTGGAGCCTAGTGAAATGGTTAATCCCTGGCTTTCTTTCTACACTGCAGAAGGCATAGGCATTAATCTGGCCCAGCTGGACAGAGGGAAATTAGTGATCATTTACACTGACGACATAATCAGGTTTCATGCTGTCCTCCGATACTAAATTGCTTCTTTTGTTCCACGAGATCTTTCTTTATCCATCTCTCTTTGTCAGTGCCTTTGCCCCCTCTGTTTTTTTCCTCAGGTCGTTTTCTGTTATCGGTCATTAAGTGTTTCTATGGTAACCGCTAGTTTGGCTGCAATTGGCATGCTGTAAAAGTGGCCCTTTGATGTTCAGTATGGAGACCAGTCGAGTGTGTCGCTGTGGACCTGTTAGGGCTGTGAGTTGTGTCCTCCAGCTGGGGGTGGGGCGGGGGGAATTGAAGGTAAAACACACGGATGAAGCCGACTTTTAATGTCTCTCAGCAGGGATGTGGAAGGTTGTCGACGACACAAAGGCATTATTGTGGTATGCTGATCCCCCCCCCCAATCCCTTATCTCTCAAGCAGATTTTGTGTAGTTGTTGTCTTAATGCTGTCACTTCTAAGAGCAGTAAACCATTTGGCAGGTCACATGGGGGGTTGTCAGTGTGTAATTAGACTGTGCTATCTGTGTAAAGACTCTCTATCAGACCCGGCAGACATCCACTGTTAGTTTTAGGCAGTGGGGAGGAGGGAGGGAGGGAGGGAGGAAGGGGTTTGGCCGTTACCAAGGGCAAGGCCATAGGAGAGGAGAGGTTAAATTGAGTTCCCGAGTCACTGAAAATTGCTGGATCATTTATCGAAAAGGCAAGAGGGTTAAATATTCAGTCTTGGAGGTTTGAAATGTAATCTGCGCGAGTTTAAATTGTCTTTCGATTCCACTCTCTCTGCTCTCTACTGCCTGTGGTAAGGCAGAGATAAGTGGGACTGAACAAAATGGCTGTCATAGTGACTGTCACTCAGGTGTGTGCGAAAGAGTCGGACACAAAACTCAAGAAAATATCCATACAATACAATAGCGCGATGTTTAACGGTGTGACACAATGAGGTCATAAAGTTTCTTGACAGTGGTTTTGTGTGGATTTAGACATTTGACCTTGAGTTGGCAAACAGGTCTTCAGCCTTTTTACTCCTCTCACAAGTAGTTTGTTTATGCATAAGAGTTTTTCTTGTAAGTGACTATTTTTAGGACAAAAATATTGCAATATATCCCCTTGCGTGTAGTATCACAGTTTATCACAGTACCTTGTATCGTCACCCCTGTGTTGTGACGTGTATCAAACCACCAGATTCTTACTGATACACAACCTTACTGTCAAATCTACTGTGTTGCACATAAATCCTGTCAGAAAAATGGTTTTGGGTACAAAAGCTTGACATCCAGAGACTGTGTGATTCTGCTTTTAGATCATAATCACTGCAGAACAACTGCTTCTAAAACTAATCTCTGATTGAGCCATGCAAACCTTTCCCTTAAAGCATTTAATGACTTCAAAGAGGCGCGTTAATCCCATGGCCAACATTGTAAATAAGAATTATTTCTTAATGTTTTGCCTGGTACAATAAAGGTGAAATAAATCATTTTCTTTGCAAATTTTCGAAAAACAAGCAGGACTTTTTTTTAATAAGAAGATTTAATGTGCCATTTGCTGTGGTTTTGTAGTCGTAGTCTATATTATTAAACATCATTTAAATATACAATTCATCAAAGTGCCTCACCTTTCAAATACTGTGTACAATTAAAGTTGATTTGGACAAACATATCTGCTCAATTTACGTGAATTTGGATTCATATTATAATAAAAAAAATAAAAAAAAACCCTCCTTGTTTGCTTTAGTGGATTTGCGCAGAACAATTTGGTTTGACAGAGTAAATTATACATCCAGAGTTTCCATTTTCAAAACTTTGAGGACAGCGACAGTTCTCAGTTGTTCATTTATAGATTTGAAACAGTCAGAGTGATCGTAGCCGGAGTGATGGACAGGTGCCAGGCGTTATCAGTGGCGTGGAAGTGGCACAGTAATTAGTCAAATGAGGAGGAAGTGGATGAGACGCCACAGAGGGAGAGAAAAACCTGGGGCTCTGTCTGCTCAGCGGGAGGACTTTCACGGCCCACTCAAACGCACATGCATAATTTGTGGGGTTGTACTCAATCAAAAAATAAAAATAAAAATAAAAAAAAAATCCGAAATCACATCCAACTGTTCAACCAGTCATTTTGGCCCTGGAGTGAAAACTCTTTGCTTTGTGTATTATAGCATGTGTCATATTACAGTATATTCACACTGGCAGCTAAGCAAATTAGCCATGTTGGTCGTTCCAGATCCAGTGTGTAGGAAATTCTGACATCTAGTGGTGAGACTGTAGACTGTAACAACTCCTCCCTTTCCTCACTTGGCCTATACATTTGTAATGCTCGCTCTGTCCGATGTAGAAACAACAACAACACCAACAACAACAACAAGTTGGCAGCCTCCGTAAAGCAAAGCCTTTGCCTAAAGTGCATGTTCAACCCTGTTTCTATCATGTCGCCCAATCAGCTGACTGTCGTGGGTCTAGCTCCACCCATACCATACTGTCACATTACTGTGGTACCCCAAAGGAAGGGTACTGAAAAATGGAACGGTTGGGCCCGGTTATTTTGGTATTATTCCCAATGGAAGTGCAAAAAAATATGTACTGTACCGCACTGAACTGAGCATTCCACTCCAAACATGGTACGCATTATAAACTAATACAAACATACTTATAGATGGTATATTCCTTTTCTGCCAATTAAACCTTTTAATTATTACACAGTGGAGCTTTAAAAAAAACATTTACAAAGTTTCCACTTGACTTGTCAGGTATTAATTCTGAAAGGTCATTCACAGATTTCGATTGCGACATAGGAAGTATTGACTCCTATCAACTGCAAAAAAAACAACAGCAAAACAGCTGTTGTGCGGTTGCTGAAAGAATTTGCCAGCAGTTTTCGAGCTATATAAAGTATTCAGTGAAGGATGAGGATGGGGGTGGAAGAAGTCAGGAAAATAAGAGAAATGGTGAAGGTAAGAATTACAGGGAGGATATATTTGTGGTCGTCTATTTGAGAAAACCCAGTGGATGAGAAAAACGATTCCCTACCATCAGCAAGTTAATAAAAGGACTGCAGTTTATCTCTGTCTAAAAGACAAATACCCTGACTGAGGATGGAGGGGAGCGGAGGAGCAGGCGGGAGGCGGCGCCACATTTCTTTTTTGTCCTTCTCTCCAACAAGTCACTTACTATATGAATCCCACCGTCTGATAGTTGCCAAATGGTTTGCACAGCAAGTCCGGCTGAATGCTGCAATCTCACACCACTTATGCACGACCCTTTGGTTCTGCTGACAGGGCTAATTAATGAATAGATTCCAAACTGGGCAATTTACGGAGATCACTGTGGGCTCCATCTGTCCATGGGCCCTTTTCTTTTTTGCCTCTTGGTATGCAAGAGCTGCAACTAACACTTATTTTCATAATTGATTAATCTGTCGATTATTTTCTCGATTAAGTGTCGGAAAAACCTTAAAAAATGTTGATCGGTGTTCGTCAAACCTGGAAACGATGATGTTCTCAAACCAAAATGATTGACTTTTAATGATTTCTTTGTTATCCAGAGCAAAGAAATGAAGAAAATACTCACATTGAAGAAGCTTAAAGGCGACATAGACCGGAAGCTCCAATTAACGCTGCGTTTGTGTGTGTGTATCTGCGTCATTACCTCGTTTATGAAACCCTAAAGTTTCAGAACAAACAGTTCAGCCACTGCTGAGAAAATAGTGTTGTATTGTTTTCCTGGGCTCTGCGAAGCGGATCGGCACTTCCTTAATTTGATGTCGTCATCAGAAATCCTCACCACCGTAGCGCCTCCTGGTGCGGGCACTAGTCCGGGCACATCCGGTTGCGTACATTCAACCGCAGAAGAAGAAGAACTACTCTTGTTGTAGCTGCTGAGATGCAGAGCATCCACCGTGCCAGAGGGGGAGCTGTGTATCTGAGAGCTGGCCTATCTATTACGTCACTTCCAGGTACCTGGCCAATCACAGGACAGTGGGAAAGCTCTCGTTGGCTGGCCAATCACAACACAGTCCACGTTCTGGGGGTGTGGTTTTGGTCTGAAACGGTGTCAGTGAGGAGATATTTTGATCGGCTCGTTTGCAGCGATTAGGAGGTTTTTAATCATGAAAACAAGTTAATATATGTAAATAGACCTCCATCACTAACATATATGTGTGATACAAGCATTCTATGTCACCTTTAAACAATCGGAAATCTTGTTTTAATCATGAAAAAAGCTTTGAACCGATGAATCGATTATCAAAACAGTTATATAATAATTAATTGTTTCAGCTCTATGTTAATTTTAGAACAGGGATCGTTAAATCCTAATATAAAACAAACTTGTAAAAGGTCAGTCTGGACTGTACGCTGGTTTGTGGAGGAGGCATTTCTGTATAGAATGTGACAAAAGTCTGCTCTGATTGAAGGTAACATTTGGATGAGGATGAGGGTGAGGATGAGGATGAGGGTGAGACGCAGTGATCCGGTCCAGGGAGCAAGTTTCACCGCTGTATGCAGATATTTACTCAGACATCTGTAGATTTCCCTGTGGGTGATTTGCAATGTCAGCGCAGAGATTACACCGTGATGGAGGTATGCAGAGTGTTTGTTCACGTGTGTGGCTGCGCTTGTGTCACTAATGTTTTTCTTTGTTTAGACCTGTTTGTATCACCAGTTGACAGTCCCTCTGATGATGCTACAGGAGTTAATCCTCCCCTCCCTCCCCCCCCACCAACCCATGTCATCTTTGTGTTGATTTCTCTCCCTAATCTCAAACTCTCCCTAGGGGTGTATGTAAATATTTAGCCCAGCCTTTGTTTCCTGGATGCAGCCTGCACTGAATCACTTTGTTTTGCTGCTGGTAGTGTGTGTGTGTGTGTGTGTGTGTGTGTGTGTGTGTGTGTCTGACTGTTCGAAACATGTCTGTCGCTGTTATAATATTTTGCTTTTGATTTCAGGAATATGATTTAGCGCGTCCCTTTTTTTAACAACAATAATTGTGTGAACCAAAGTGGACTTGGACATTGGGGATACTGTCGTATAGGGATGCACCGATATGACTATTTCCGCCGATACCGATATCCAATATTAATATTGCTGCTATGGCCGATAACCGATATCTACCGATATCGATATATGTTTTAAAAAAAAAACTTTCTGAGATGATAAAGGTTTGTACAGAATGAAAATCACGCAAGCTGAATTTTTGAATGTCTTCCTTTATTTTCAAAACATGTTTTACCTCCAAATAACAAGGTCACATAAGACACAAGTAACCAACTACAAGTAAAGGTTTTTAGAAACCTTTACCACTTGTAACCAAGTGTGTAACTAAATTAAAGTACAGTTTAACTCCCTCAACTCACTAAACTCCTGTGAGAAAGTTTGGATCATAAATTACAAACATGAACATAAATAAAAATAATACCCTGCCAAAGTTACTGTAACCGAGATAAGGGCGTCTATACTGGGTACGTAAATAAAGTCAACAACCCTTCCTCCCGGCAACAACAACAACCGCGCCACTTCCCTTCACAATAAAACTACACAACAAATATGAGAAACAATACCTGACAAGCTCTACTAAGAGCTGCCATAATAAAAAAAAACATGTTAAAATACTTTATCAAACTTGCCAGTATTCATGGCAACCAGATATTTATTCAATTGCAAAACATCGGAAAAGTAGCGCCGACTTGGCAGGTTGTTGCGGGGTTCAATATGCGCTATCAACCGTCGGAACCCTCGGCTGGTCGTCAAGAGCAATCATTTCCATTACCTTGATCGTTATTGCCCTGGCCACTGTCTTCCTTTGGTCGAGTCCCAGCTGCGCTGCTTTCTTTTTGTCTGCCGCCTAATGTTACTAGCGTTAGCTTCCTGCCGTTGTTTGTGTACTTCAGGGTGGCGGTTTTTCAAATGACATAATCAAATTTGTGGTATTGAATGACTTGACGCGGAACCCTCCGCGCATTACCTCGACTTTGCAAGTGTTGCATAATGCTTTTCGCGTATCTTCTATTGACACCCTGAAAAATCGCCCACACCGCTGACATTATCTCTCCTCAACACACACACACACACACACACACACACACATCTTGTGCTGCGCTTGCGCCACTGACGCTGTCATGTGCCCAAACAAATGCCGCATGGCCTCCCCTTCCCGACAGACATACACAAACAGCAATTAGACGGGTATTAACATCGGTTGTTAAAATCGCCGCAGTTTTACTCATTGGACCGATGCCGATATGTTAAAACATCGGCCGATAACAATATTAATGCCGATATATCGTGCATCCCCACTGTCGTATATTCATTCTTTTATGACCATCATGATATTCAGGCGACCTGGATTTATTGGCTGTAGAATTGTCAAAAAAACAAAGGTTCACCGAGTGAGTGCTTCTGCCTCTTTCTGCTCCTTTTTCCAAGATAACGTTCACTTTGGATATCTGGCAGTTAATCGACCGTTATGGAAGACGGCGCTGAGAAGCTGACGTCACAAACGTGTGACGCGCTGGTGAATCGGGTCTGTGATTAGACGGTCGTTCCGCGGTAGTCCTGAAGGCTACCGTAATGACAAGAATACGGGCGCAAAGCTCTAGATATCACAGTAATGAGAAGTACGCAGGGCAAATCATTCTTACCCTTACCCAGCGGTAACGGTAGCAGATTCATTTATAAAAAAAACAAGAACAGTAGTAACTGCTAATTTGATTAAAATACACATTTTTGTTCATCCTGACGGATCACAGACATTGTTTAAATGTAGGGTTGCAACCATGAATGGGTTATTCATCGATTACTTAATCAGCTGTCAGATTTTTCAGCCTTTTAAACGTGAATATTTTGTGGTTTATTTGTTACAAAGAAATCATTAAAGCTGAATCATTTCGGTTCGTGGACACAAGCATTTCCTGTCATTTCAGGGACCAAACAATTATTATTCATTAAGACTATGGAAGTAATCGTTAGCTGTGGTCCTGTTTAAATTAGAATCAAACTTTCATCGACATTTTCTGCAACTCACAAGAGTCTTAACGAAAGTGCTCTTAAATATGTACTTGACGACTTTGACATTGGCGTCCTCACCAGTGTTTATGTTATTGCAGTGATGTTCCAGTTTCTGTATTACAAATAATAAAATGCAACAAAAAACATTTATTTCATCCAATTATGACCCTGTGTAGCTTACATAATTGTTTGTTTTCTCCCCAACATTACCTTTTCACTTTTATTGTTAAGATTAAGCATTTTGTTTTGTGGCATGCATAATATTGTCGATGATATTGCCTGCGCCCGCTGGAGTGTGAAATGTAATATTAAGAGCTGCAGATACTGTATTACCTTAAACTCGGACCACCTCTGTGCTATCAGGCGCTAATGAAATCCTACACAGTGAATATGTTGGTTGTGAATGAGGAGTTTTAATGATTATTGTCACCCACGAGGTAATGTAACCTCCTCGGGTAATAACGCAGATTTGTGACAATATTTTCAAACGACACTTGTCACGACGCAAGTAACCCTTTTTAAGAAGAATTTGTTTTATTGCAAATAAAATATCAATGTAATCATTCAAAAAATATTGTGTTTTATTTGTTTGAAAATACACTTCTTGTTTGCAATGATTGGAATTTTGTTTGCTCCCGCACTTGTTCTTTGCGCCATGGTTTTTGTTTGTGCTTCTGACCATGGGCGGGCCTTAGGAGAGCTGCCTGCTGATTGGCTACTGAGTTTTGGAGCAACAGCTCAATGGACAGGAAGTAAAATGACATCAGAAAAAATAATTATAAGTATCTGATGTTTGTCAGATTATAAACGTGATTCTAATTATTCTGTTGGATGTCGACGGGGGGGAAAACTCGGGGAACGAGTTCCAGACGGACAGCGACTTCAAGCTTGTGACTACTTCCGGCGCACAAACGCAATATTGACACTAATCTTATTCCTTGAACACTGTATTACTCATGTAGATCAGTGATCTGGTTAGCCAGATATATTTATATATATATAGGTTTTATCTATCCCTAAATCCATCTCACATAGGACTGTTTATCACTGTGGTGGACGTTGTTCCGTTGTTGGATGCAGGACCTTGTAGCTATCAAAGCAGGTGGCAGATTAGCCGTATACAAGCTGTCAGCCGCTGACACACTGATCTACCTCTTTTTTTTCAATCGGACGTAAAAACCTCCCTAAGACACTAACTTCATAGCTGTCAGTTTTCTTCTTCTCCTGCGTCTGACTGCGTCTCCTCTGGACGCCTCCGGGTCCTATCGAGCTGTGAGAAGCTTCTGGTGTGTTGTGTCTTATCAAGCTCCTCTTCGGGGCTGCTGCTCCCCTATATGTTCTCTCTTATTGAACTCTTCCCGGGGCCCGTGGAAGCCGGGTCTGCTCGGCAGAGCCCACTAATATTCCTTAATGATGTAGCATCTGTCTCTGTCAAACTCGGTGCCGCCGCCACCGCCAGACGCGGCCTATTGTGTCTGACTTCACAGAGAGATAAGCGGTTCTCTCTTTTAGACACAGACGAAGGGACAATAACATCAGCGCGACCGAAAAACACCGGCGTTCCCGGCGCAATATAGTGGAAAAAAAAAAGAGTCAACAAATAAGTGTGAAACAAGCGACGGAAGCAAAAAGAAATCTTTTTTTGTTTGTTATCGTTTAGTCCTTTGACTCTCCTTTGACAGGAGGGACATTTTGAAATATGTCGGGCGTGCGGAACACGTGTCGGTGCCGGCGTTTTCTGTAGAATTAACAAGGTTTCTTAATAATGTAACGGGAGCTGCGTGGAGCTGACGTGCAGAGCGGCGCGGGACTGTGATGAATGTGAATGTGGGAGCCGCCTGAATCGGCATACCACTTTTAACCAGTGATTTTCTGGAATCTTGCCACCCTCTGTCGTTCCATCTGTGTGTTTACAGAGACACTCAGAGCTTGGCACACTGGAACCAGTCATCATGGCTAATGATGGGAATGTGAGTGTGTGTGTGAGCCGTACAGAGGGCACCAGTGTGAGTTAGTGCGCGTTTACATTAGCATGTTCTCTCTGCGTATGTGTGAAAAATCTCAGTGGGTCCTCCCTGCCAGAGAAAGCATATTGGTGGCGACTGGCATGGTTACTTCTGTCGAATCCTGTGTGAGCGTTAGCAGCAGAAGGTCTGATTGGCTGTCGGTGCCACTCTTCTTTTCCTTGGAGAATGACAACCCGACACATAACGCCGTCCAGACGTCCCGTCCATCAGCCAACAGCATAACAGATTCACAGTGTTTCCAATTTGTGAATTATCATTCCTTTTTTTTTTTTTTACAGGCACCACAAAACAGTCCCATCCATTTTATTCTTCTTTTTTGCCCCCGTTTTGAACACATTAGGCTTCATAACGTGTTGATTCCAACTGACATTTCTTTAATGTTATGAAACACACCCATGGTGGGAAAAGAACCATCAATCAGATCGCTGGTATTTGAGACATGCGCGGAGACTTTGTAGATCATTTAGCCGGAGGAAATGGTCTGAGCACTTCTTCCACCATTGACTATACATCATTTATATTGGATTGTGTGTACGTAGCAGTCGACAAAAGGAAATCAATCAAAGCAAATCAATAGAAAATAGTCACTTTTGTTCTTATCCGCTGGTGTAGTCGGTATTAAGTTTTGTATTTTCAGTAAACATGTTTCCTGATTGTGTTGTGCCCTCAGCAGTCACACCTCAGCTCAGACACTGTGTATGATTATGAGTAAAGTTAGCAGCCACAGTGCTTGGTTTTTTTCCCCCTGTAGCTGCCCCATTACCTGTGAGTGAGTCAAGCTCCAAAACCCTCAAATATAATTGCAGGTGGGCTGAGGTGCATATGGCCCTTCAGTAATGATGGTCACTCATCTCCAACCTCCAGCTAAAGGGGAATTAATGCTCCTCAGGGCTTCCATGGCCAGCATTACCATGTGCTGTCTGTCTGCGTCAATGGCTCCTCCAGCCTAATGGTCATTGGCCGGCTGCTTCTCTCTGGGCCAGAGCTCCGTCTGGCTGACAGTGCAGCTCAATCTTCTCTCAGCATGGACACGGACCTCATCTGCCCAATACAGGAGCTTGTAATGGCTGACCTGTCAGGAAGATGAGCAATCCATGCTACTATCTGTCTTTATTTGTCTCACTTTTGGGTTTTTTTTATTAGTCCAGTTAGAGTAATAAAACAGATCATGGATTTTGTTTTGTTGTTCACATAGAAAATGGCAGGGAAACGGGTACTCGTGGTGTTTATGTGACAGCAAATGATGCAGACGAGACACACAGGTCTCTGGGGAAGGAAACAAACAGTGTACATGGATATATGGTTAGCACGTCCTTTTCATGTTTTCATTACTATGTTAAAACATACAGAGGCTACAGGAATGTGCTATATAGAGTGTCATATATCCTTTTTTTCAGCACAACCTAGGCAATCTGATGAAACTTTATAACCAATTATACAAACACACCTGAGCGAGATGTTTAAAAACCGACTGAATTTGCGAAATTTGGAGATACTTCACAGTTCAAAGTTCACTTGGCTTGTTTTTAAGAACAAAAGTAAAAGGTCCATTTTGTGACTTCTGCACAATTATTGCTACTTTATATCACAACTTTAAATTCTGTTAAATTAGATTAAATATGTTTATTTCCAAGATTTAAGATTAAGATTAAGATTTTAAGTGTAGGATAAAGTTTCAAGTGTCATCCATGGATTGTTTCTTCAGACTTGGACCCTATATCATTATTATTATTGTAAAAGCCCATTTTGATAATTCAGCTTTTTCACCTCAGCAAGACAGGAAGCAATATACCAAGTGAGTGTTTTGCAGAAGCTAATTTTATACACTTTGGACGACAGCTGGTGACGGAGTTTCTCAATGGTTTGCTGGCTGCATGTTTTGAGGAAGTAATGTCTGCCATGAGTCTTGCACTCAGAAGTCGGCCCAGAGAGCACTACTGCACATTAAGGGGATGAATATCGTTTTCAAAACAAATTTGACATGGTTTTAGAAGCGACTTGAAAAATTGCGTTGCTTAAAATTCTCAAGGTTATGTATTCTGTCAATGGAGCGCAGGAAAACTTTGCTCTTATTTTATGGTTTAATAAGATTCCATTAATAACTTCTTCCACCTTGACAAAAATGGAATGGAGTGTTTCTCTCTGTGCCAAAACTGCCTTATTTTACAACTGAGGGATAATAACTGACTTCTTTTCTGCCATAAACACTGACCTTGTCAGGACCAGTAGTCCTCATGGGGACCAAGAACTGGTCCTAGTGAGGCAGAACCTCAATTCTGAGGTACAGATTAACTGCTGGGTCAATATTTGAATTGTGGGGTTGGGAGTAGGGTTTGGTGTTAACTGGACATTAACTGGTTGTGTGAAGTGTGTGTGTGCGTGTGTGTGTTTGAGTGTACAGAACTCCACACAAATGACTTTTTGAGGAGCTTGAGGAGCTTATTTTCTCGATTAATCGATTAACTGTTTGGTCCATCAAATGTTAAAAAATACTGATCAATGGTCTCAAATGTCTTGTTCTGTCCACAAACCAAAAGGATTCAGATTTCTTAGTCATGTGGAGCAAAGAAACCAGACAATATTCACATTTAAGAAGATAAAAAAATCCCAGAAAGTGGTTTTAATTCTTTAGAAAACCCTCAACCGAATAATCGACGATCAAAATAGTTGGCAAAGGTAAAGATATTTAAGATACAGTGTTGTTGCGTTATCTGCTGACGTCACCTTTAACTTTCACTTTGAGAAGTGAACTGAGAAGTGTTGCTTGAAACCATAACAGTCTCCCTGATCCCTCGCAGTGGGGCCAAAATAAGACACCAGGCAATCTCCCGAGAGTGCTCGGCTGGCATGGTCTGAGTTTCTGGGCCTGCTCAGTGGAAGGAAACTGTCTCTGGCCGCCTGCCCAGCTTTCAACTTGACAGAGACGGATCATATGGATCGCGGTGTTTTCTTTTTCCCTAATTGCCGCACACCAACCCACCAATCCCTCGGACTTAAGATTCCATAACAGAGCAACACATCATTACCGTGGCACTTTTAAATGAAACGTGAAAGCGACTTCACTGATACGAGAGCTGAAGTGTTCGGGCATCGACGTAGTCAAGGCGTGACTCAAAACACGGGATAAAAACAGCGGCTCGCTCGATGTAAACACAATGTAATCTACACCAGACTGGCCAACTGCAGTGTGTCGTGTAAATATATACCGTAGCCCCCGGCCAGGTTGTTTTCAGCTGCTCTGAAGAAGGTTTTTTTATTTTTACTTCTTGGTCTCATTGACCAGGCAGGAGTCCCTTTGGGAGTATGTGTATGTGAGTGCTTTAGCAGCTCCTGTGTTTAATTTGGGGAGGAACAGTGCTCGCTGCATGATTCTGGCTGATTTAATTACATGTACAGAAAAGAAAAAGCGTTATTTGAGAGCAAACATGTCAAAAACAACATAAAGATGAATGTGATTTGTGATTAGCATGAGGAAACAGAATCAACAGATTTCAGTTTTTATCAGTTTTTAACAGATATTTCAAGATTTATTCCCTTTTGTTCCGATGAACAGTTCTTTAACTTAACTTTTCTTGTATATATTATCCAGTATTTTACTTAAATAAGTGATGATGAGGCTGAGTAAGTGACTCTAAATCAGTTGCACGGCGTAACTGCAGCGTTTAAGACTTAACATGACACTAATAGCTTTTAACAACATGTTTTGGCTTTTTTTTTTTTTTCTTCTTCCTGTGGCACAACTATACAGAATGGTTTTCATGGTGTGAAAGTAGGTCTTTCTGTGTCTTGGGGCAAAGGGATAAGTGGTACAGTCTCTCAGGCGTTGCTCTGTTGTAGACTTCACATCCTACAGAGAGCATCTGTGCTGAGTCAGCCCTAATTCTTCCAGAGGTGGCAGACTAATCTCCCAAGTGCCTTCCTCTCTGTCATTGGTCCAAGCATCTGTCATTCATGCCCTACCTTTCCAAATACCCTTTGGATGTAGCGTCCCAGCCCATTTCTTTGATTCACAAGACTTTGTCTGATTACGAGATAATACTGCTTATACCTAAGAGTTATGTAACATAAGTTCTACTCATGCAAGGTTCAGGATAGCTTGTAGGAAGCTGATGTATTAAGTGAGGAATATTCTGTCCGCCAGCTGTGAATAAGGCTGCTTGTCTTAGTTCCAAAGGACTTAACATTGCGGCGATAGAAGTGAGGATCCACTGGAGCGCGTTTGGGTTTGTTTAATTTGATCCTGGCTGACAGACTTTGCCATTAAGGCTCTGTTCTGTGTTTAATTCTGCTACAGGGCTCAGGCTTATGGCTTTAGAGTCCAGGTTATGTTCTGCTTGATGTACATTAAATGGCGACCGTCTTGTGCACCACATTGGGAACGATGTGTGATCGTCGAGGTGAAATTAAAGGCTGTGTCTAACCTCCCTTCCCCCCCCTGTGTTCTTCATCTGCAGATCTACAGTGAGAAGAAGAGCCAGTTTGAAATCAAGAGAAATAATCCCAAGGACTTGGTGGAGAGGGTGGCGAGGGACATCTCCAAACTGCTCAACAGTAAGAGGAAGGCTCTGGAGGTAAGTGGGTGGGGCTTCACATAACTTGTGTACAAACACGCTCTGCACATCATTTAATTTGATTTTCCTTTAACTATTTTAACTTTTATTTACACTGAATTGTACTGAACTCCCTTTCCATGTGGACAAACAATTTGATAAGGCGTGTTCTCAACTTTATTCCTCTTTAAACTTGAACTAATTCTTCTTTATGGTTGGAATCCAACTTTATTTATCCATTCATTTATTCTTTGCACAGCACTAAAGAGTTTTGCTGGAATTGGTTCCGGCCCTGTGCAATCCCCAAAAGGATAAACGGTCGCGATAATGACTGGATAAACTTTTGCATTTGTTGAATACTGGCATGTATTTTTATTTTCAGTATTATTTTGTGTCGTCTGTGAGAAGAGGCATTATCTCAGACGTTATCATTGCGATGTTATGCATTTGGCATTGTAATTATTTCCACTGTTATGCTCAGACAGCCCTGTGATTAGTTAAAAATTTGTTTTGCTCTCACAGCGAGGAGCATCTCGAGACAAAGAGGGGAGGGGGGGAGGCGACAGATGAGTGTAGTGACACGGAGGGAAATGAGATCAGTAAAATACACGATCATTTATGATCATTCTGGAAAAATCCATTTGAAAATCTAAAATCTCCTGTGCAGTAGTCGTTTTTTTTATTTTATTTTTGTTACACAACATGTTGAATAGTTGTAATTCGTAAATTACCAGCTTAGAATTTGTACTTTAAACCTTAATTTGTCCTTGTCTTACCCCACAATGGCTGCACACATCAACACTGATTCTTTTTAATCACTGCGGTTTTCTTCATCTCCTTCTATTATTACTCAGGCATAATTCATCCAGTTTACCCCCTTAAGGCCCTGATATACCTCCGTGCACAAAGCACTACTCACGCGTCAGGGTCCTGTAGTATCTGACGTCACCATCGGGTGGCGGTACAAGTCTGGACGCAGGGAATGTTCTGCTTGGTGAGCATGGCTTAAAGGAATACTTCACCCGATTAGCATTTAGTGACACTTGGTCCTGTTAGCGTAGCTGTTAGCCAAGATGGCGGACAGCTGTTTACATTCTGGGAATGAGGTCCCGTGGGTCTAAAAAGTGCAGAATTAGCGTTGCAGTTTCAAGCCTCGGACCAAGTGTCACTGGTGGGCACGGAACAAAAAAAGAATAAAGTATTTCTTGACTCAGGGGAAACTGAGGTTGGGAAGCACAATTTTTCAAAAATACTAGCATGATGACCACATGATGGTTGTTGGTTGGCGGAACTATACCAGGGCCTTCACCCTAGCCTTGATCGTCTTAACTTAATCCTTAAACCCAACACTTTCCTAACCTGTAACTCTAACCCTAAAACGTAGACTTAGACCTGAAAAAGCTGGACACCACAGACGCACGTGCACACACACTGAAAATGGAAAAGCTCTTTCAAACGCCGAGCCTTCCATTTATATGTGTGTGTGTGTGTAAGAGATTTCATAAGAACGTGGATGTGATATGATTTGAGTGTCATCCATGTGGCACCTCCTTTAGGAGCGCTGCTGTTTGAGGCACTGTCCACTTTTCTTCACCCTGTTTCTGTCCAGATATGGTCACTCAAGGCAAAAGAGTGGGCTTTTTAAAAAAAAAAAACCACAGCTGAAGACTTATAATGGGGCAGAAGTGTCTATCTTTCAAAAGCACAAGGTCTTGCGGGATGAGACAAATTCATTCCGAGGGAGAACTGAAGTTTCTCAAAGGCATGGTTAATTCTGCGGGCTTGGATCTTGAAAGAGAAGAAGGTGTTCTGTGCGTCTCCTGTGGTCATGTGTAGGATTGGATTTGGAAGAGCAGAGCAATGATCCTCCAATCCTCTTTTATTTATTTTTTTTCAGTTCGGGGGGGGGACCAGTTTTTACTGCACCCCCCCCAGCAGCACTTCCACTTCTTTGAACACACACACACACACACACCCTAACCGCCCCACCTTATCCCCCACAGGCGACATTGTCACCTCACATCCTGTCTGGGAGATTCACTCAGGAGGGAGGAAATGAGGTGAAAAAAGAGAGAGGCTGGAATGAGAATGTCTCCCTGGGGCATGGAAAAATCAAGAAAATTATGTTCAGAAATTCATAGATTTAAAAATGAGCAGCAAGCAGGAGGGGAATGAGAGATGGAGCGAGAGTGTGTGTGTGTGTGTGTGTGTGTGTGTGTGGGGGGGGGGTGAGGTTACACAGAGGTAGAGAAAGAGATTTTGGGGTAAAAATCAAAGACAAGAAAGTCAAAGAATAAATCTGCATAAAGGACCGAGCAATGTGAAGTTACTGTATGTTTAAAAATACAAACCTTCACAAAGAAGAAGAATGCAACAGATTAATACATTTCGTTTTGCGCGGTAATTATTATTTTTTTCCACCCGCGAGAACAAAAAAAATTCAAGACTGCAAGTGCAGAAATTCGTGTGGACTTATTATTTATACACGGAGGAAAGTGAAAGCCGTGTCTTAATGCAGTCTGTAGATAAGACGGTCTGAAACTCTGCTCAGCGCCGTGTTGACGGCATTTCATATTCCAGGCTGTTTCTACCCCCCTGTAATGGTTATTTAGTCGCATACGTTCCCTGACACACATTTAAAAGTGCGTGCGTGTGTGTGTGTGTGGATGGGAGCATTGTGTTTGCATTGCAGGAAGAAATTATTCATCCGCAACCTATTAAAATACTGCTCCAGGTGATTTGTTGCTTTGGATTTAGTTGCTTTAGCCTTAATTTCTGAATTAGCAACACATTTGGATGATTTAAATATTGTGTTTATTATGTGGTAAAAGAAAAAAAACAAAAAAAACAAATGTGATAGCCAGGTGTGCATAAGAACCTGCCTTGACAATCAAGAAAGGATGAACATGATACAGACTCTGGTGTGCACCAGTTGGATGGAAAATGCAAAGAGTCTTTGTGTGTCCTGAATTTGTGGAAATTATAATAGTCCACCTTTGCCAGTGCATCTGAAAAGGTATGCAGGTGTAAATATCTAAAAAATATGATTTATATTCAATCATACTTCACACATAAGCTGATTTATTCTCCCTCTCTCTCTCTCTCTCTCTCTCTCAGTCACTTTTTCACTTCATCTCTTCTACTGTCTGTTCTCCCTCTCTCTGCCTCTGGCTTCAGCAATCTTCTGAAACAATGGTCAAAGTCTCCAGTTGGCGCCAAAATTAAAATGTAACACAAACCCTGGTGGGCGACAGGCTTCCATTTTCGCCACTGGACATTTTGACTAAATCTAAATTAGCTTCTGCTAATGTATTACACTTATTTGAATGTATCGTATTTCTGTGTGAATTGAAGCAGACGCCCGGGAAATGTCTGCCCTTGCATCGGCGAGCAGCCGAGTACCGTTTGTGACTCCTGCACACTACATGCACCGGTGTCTGTGTGTGTTTCTTTGTAGTTTGTGTTGAGCAACAGGCTCACACCTGAGCGAGTGTGTGTCTGACAGGCTTTGTAACCAAGAGCAGCCGGAGAGAACACAGCCCTCCGTGTAACCTGTCATGTGTATAAAGCCAAAACGGGTTTGATCGACCTCTCAGACTGATGCGAGCCCGTAGCCCTTTTATACGTGCTCCTCTTTGTGATGCTCCATATGATTACCACGGGAAAAAAAAACTGGGATCAGTTGGGTCCCTCAGAACTGGCTGGGGCTGCACAACATCCTGCTCGCTGTCAGTCAGAGCCAGAGTTGAGCTGTCAGTCAGACTGCCGCTTGGATTTTCTAGCCTCGGGGGCGGAGAAAGGATAAGGCCAGGAACTACAGACAGAGATCATGTTTCATTCCCATCAGCGGCTGCGCAACAAAAACTACCATTGTCGACGCTCTTAGGTTATGATTTCACACAAACTAGTTGAATGGAGGGGGGCCTAAGGTGGGACTAATCCAATTACACAGATCTCAGTACTAGTCCAATACTACTTACAGGCTGAAGGGATGACTGCCTCTGGGCTGCTCTGGGCTTGATGGATACACGCCCAGCGCTCTACTGGGATGGATTCTGAGATGGTTGCAGGGTGAGACCATGGTGATGGAGGACGTGTCCCGACAGTTATTCAGGTCACTGTAGCAGCAGATAAAATTTCAATTGTGTACATAAGCTATAGTTATATAATAGTTCTATTATTAGTTATATAACACCCATGTAACAAATCAACAACCATAACAATTGAATACTTTTACTCTGTATATCTAAATAAAAAAAAAACCTGACTCCATAACCAATGACACAGCTAGAGCTGTATCTACACTCTCAATCTTCAGTTTATTTAAATGTTGCAATAAACAACAAGGCTCCTGTTTGTCCTATACTTAAAACCATCCATTGTGTCAAATATGTGTGAGTTAAAATGTTTCATTAACACAATGTGAAACGTAATTCTTGAGCCAGGAAACACAAAATATCCATTTGTCTTTGAAATTCAGAGGTAAAGTGCAAATGTATAGTGTTCCAGTTGAAAGGGAGCAGCACATTTCAACTTCACTTCAAAATGAACAAAAAGAGTCTCGGCTTTACTGTGTACTGCACCGTGAGGTAATACTAGTACTGTGATTTGACTCCATGCAAATAAATGAATGGATTTGATTTGACAGACAGTAAATGAATAACGTACAGTAGACGTCGGGCTATCAGTTATTAATACAGTATTAATAATCAGTTATTAACCCATTTGTAATGTGAATTTTTTATTGTTTATTATAAGGACATAACAAAATTTTGCTTAAAGGTACACAATAAAATAACAAAAGACTTAAACACTTAAATAAGACACAACGAAATGTAAAACTACTTCTTCTTTGTTGTACCTTTACCTTTACTGTCTTTGCTGCTGTAATCAAAGCTGTTTTGATTGTGTGGCGTGTGAACTGAGGACGATGACAGTGGACAGTGGACAGTGGGTGGGGTCAATTCTTTGACAGATGATGGAGATGTGCTATGACTCTGCCGTCATGGTAAGTGGACTTGTCAAAGACTGCATTAGAGTTGAGACGGGAAAAGTGTGCTTGACAGAATGAATCAATCATATTCTCATTTCTCCTCCTGACCATGGAAACCAAGAGGACACCGCCGGGTCAGGGATGGGGAGTGGTGGGTTCGCTCCTAATCATCCGCTATCGCGTTACATCTCTTAATAATTCACTAAGACACCGCGATGGCTGCTGAACACAGTGTGAGTGCACGTGTTGGCACAGGTGTGAACGTTTTTTGAATGGTTAAACTTAACAACCTGTTCACACTGAGCTGATGGTGACTGTACAGATTTTTACACATGCAATTAGAGCTGACATTGAACACTTATCGCATGGTAGCAGCAGGTTATGGAGTCAGGCACCTGTTCGTTTTCAGTATGACAGCTTTATGTGACAGACAACACAGATACTTCTTTACTCTGCATATCTGTAGGCCACACCGGCAGTAACACAAAAAAAAAACACACACTCCAGTGACACAGCTAGAGCTTTATCGACACAATCTTCAGTTTATTTAGACGTAGCAGTCATTCCCAGTTGGAATGGTATAATTGAAAAGATAATGATGCTCTGACATGGCATTATTTCAATACAGAGTAACAACCATGAGGTCATTATAGGTCATATATTCAGGCTGTGTTATGTGTTGTTGAGTCAAAGTAATGATTCATTTTTCAGCAGTGCTATAAAGTTGCAATAATTGTGCAAAAGTTACAAAATAGCCAAAAGTCTTTCTGTTCTTTTTGTTCATAAAAACGAACTCTGAACTATTTTCAAATTTAACAAATTCAACCCATTTTTTTTCATCAGATTGCCTATAGGTTGTGCTGAAAAAAGGATATAAGATATATATATAAGATACTCTATATTGCACGTTCTTATAACCTCTGTATATACTGTAGGTTTTAACATAGTAATGGAAAGAAGCAGCCAAAATGCTCTGTGTTAAAGGTTAAATACATAATAGACAAACTGGAGAATAGGCATCTTTATTTTCTAACTGTAAGAAATCAATCATGACAAAAAGAAGGTGAAACGCCTCTTTTTTTTATCAGGATTAGGTGCAGTGTTTACATATTTGAATAACTAACTGCATTTGCTCATTTTGAATGAAAAACTGTAGCTCAGACACATATTTGTTAATGGTGAAGTAAAAAGCAGCAGCAGCAGCAGCAACAACAACAACAGCGGCGACGACAAATCAACAGTTTAATTATTGTTTCCGTTGTAACATTGGGAGCATAACCACCTCCTTATAGTTTGTAGTTGATGACTTGAGTCGTCGTGCCAGTGAGTCCTCAGACGCCTCGGTGACTTGGTTTAATTGAAAAGGCATGCGGCACAAATAACCAATTTATATCAGCTAAATTTATCCTTCAGTCTTTTAAAGGGCCACCAGCCCCAAAAGCAAGGCTTCCACCTATCGCACCACTGTGAAGCTGGTGTGTGTGTGTGTGTGTGTGAAGTCAGAGCTGTCACTCTCCATCGGCTCTCACTGAGTGAACCAGAGCTGGAGGATTATTCAAGTGAAGCTCTCCTTTGTCTGATTATGATCTGGTTATTGATTTCAATAAAGCTGCTGCTGATTCATTGAAGTCAGTTATGAAGTCTTATTCTGTGTTTTATGTTGCCTGCAGAGCAGTAAATCGATGCATTTTTCTTTTCTTCTAAATTACAATTTCTAATTCACTCGAAACACTTGAATTCGAAGTTTTTTGTTCATTTCCATCAGCAGCAGCTAGTGTGACAGCAGCTGGTGTGCCTGCAATAAATTACACCACTGGCAGCAAGTGATTACGTCTCTCCTGTTGGCGTGAAGTAATGACAAATGAAGGAGCCGTCTCCCACTTTCAGGAGGAGAGAGAATTCCCGACAACCCCACTCCCCTTACCTCTTATTCAGGAGCAACAGGAGATGTATGAAAATATGTACAGCAGCAACCATAAGCATTTATACTGTTACTGCTATACCAATTCTGGGTGGATGAGTGTGCTTCCTTGTCAGGAACAAAAGTATCCACACCGACATACATATGTCTCCTTTTCATCTCAACGCATTTCCACTTCTTCTCCTCTGCTCCTGTCATTTTTGAGCGAGGTTTTGAGGCTTTTAGTTCCGGTAATTTGTGACACTAGCGTTTGAAGTGCTATATGAGCTGTGTTATTCTGTGGGTGGTCGCGGAGGGCGGGCAACAGTCCAAAAACACCAAAACGTAAACAGTGTGTAGCCTGTAAATTAAACTGTATTTTCAGTGTAACCATCTTATTTTAATCTCTATTCTGGACATTAAAAAAAAAAAAAACACTTTTTATTGGTGTCAAACAGCACAGGTTTCCAAAAGCACAAGGCAACAAAAGATACAAAATTACAAAAAAAAGGTCAAAAGGCCATGAGTAACTCATCTTTAGATAAGGGGAAGAATTCTTACTTTACAGGAAGCAGACTATGAAACGAGAGGTATTTCAAAATAAAACGGCAAACAGGACACAAGAATATATTGTAACAGGATCTTACATACACAACATAAAATGAATGAAACACTTCAATTTCAATAAAAATGTTGCATGATTACAAAGCATGCACATTTATGAAGGAGTATTAGGGCCAGCCAAAAAAAAAATCCGGCACAAGGGGAAAAAGCAGGCAAAAAAAATAATAACATAAAGCCTATTCTGGCTTTTTTTTGCATGCCTTTTTTTTTTTCTTGCACTGGATTTTTTTTTTTTTTTTCTTGTGCCAAATTTTTATTTATTTTATTTTTTGACTGATTTTTTTTTTCTTGTGCGGATTTTAAATTTTTTGCCTGACTTTTTCCCTTGTGCTGAATTTTTATTTTGTTTATTTTGACTTTTTTTTTTTTTTTTTTTTTTTTGCTGGCCGTAATACTCTTTCGCACACATTAACTCTGCCTCCTCTAGTCCATCGTTTTCCTCATGCCGCTGGTTAACGCTCAACCTTGCTCTTATTGTAGCATAAAAACTTGATCCACCTACTTACCATTAACCTCCCCGAGGCACAGCCTGCCACTCAGTAATAGCGTTCGCCCCTCAGTATAGCTTGTGTTAATTTAGAAAGCTTAATGAATTACAAGGGCTTTATAATGAGTGTGTCTGAGCAGTGTGGGGAGGTCAGATGGTTTGTATAACTAATGAGCCCAGTCATCAGTCAGAGCTTTCACATGTTCAAGACACTTTGTGTATGCAGTTGTGGCCGCTATAACCACCACACAGTGTAACCACAGCCCTCCCACCACTGCAATAAAGTGGGGGGGGAAAAAAAAACTAAATTAAAGAGGAGTCTTTAACAAAGTAATTTGGTTTTCCATTTCCTGTAGACCTTTGGAGATGCAGCTGTAACTCTCAGGTCCCATCGGGGAAGAACAGGCGAAGTAGGCCGAGCTCTACTTAGGTAAAAATAGAAGAGGAAACTTAAAAACTTGGCAAACACACACACAATGTCACGTTTTTGTCAATGTGCTTTGGAGAGCGTTCGTTAGGCGTTCAAGGCAATTTGGATATCATATTTTTTTACTATATTTATCACTTTAGATTGAGTGATTAATTGCTCGGTCTGTGGAAAATCTTGATTGAACACTGAATTAATGATGTTCCCAAATGTCTTGTCCACAAACCTTAATTATTCACCTTTCCTGATTATATGGAGCAAAGAAACAAGAAAACATTTACATTCAGTCTTAATTATTTAAAAAAAAAACACTCAAACTGATTGATCAAATATGTTGATCTATTAATGCTTCCAGATAACCTATCACACTGAGAGTAAATTGATTCTTGCACACGTTTTTCATTTGAAATGAGAGACATCCACAACATCATTACTGTTGTTATTGTAAAACCTTTACTGCTCTTTTGTGAGCCTTTAATAAGACACTGTGGTGTCCTCAGTCTATGCTGATATTAATCATCACGGTTTAGCTGACATTTGCTCATCGGCGCTAAACACTAAGTGCAGCTAAAGAGTAATGGGAATGAGTTACGAGCTAAACTCTGAAGAGCCTGACTTGATGATGCAAGCTTAACAAATGAAGTTGATAGATACAGTAAATAAGAACTTTAGAAGAAATGTATTTATTTATTTAAGGCAAACAAATTTAAAAGTCTGTATTGGTGTGACAAAACATGCAGGGTAAACACATTAGGCAAGTAACATAATTTACACCTTTTCACCTTAATATTATTATTATTACACTTAATATTTCCATTAAAAGCAGGTGGCATTAGTCCAGGCCTACCCTGTATTTACGAAGTAAGTTCAACAATTAAATATGATTCATTCTTATTTGGGACAACAAGGTTTCTGACAATCCATCAATCAGCTATTGACATATCTCTGTTTAGACCAGACGTCTGGAAATGTGTGCCAGCATGCACCCCAACACAGAGGAAGCAAAATGGAACTCAGCCGTAATTCGTGTGATTATTTATACCTGTGGTTTTCCTCCTGTTACCTGTCAGGAATGCGTTCGGTGAACAGAAATTCTGACGTGGGATTCAAATATTTATGTCCTGCAACGGAATTTGACACATATTGACATTGTCGCTGTGGACAAAGATCGTTTCTACATCATCGTCTGTTTTTGCTGTGAACTGCACACACACACACACACACACAGAATAATAGACAAGAGCACGACGGGCAGTATGGCCTCTAATCTAATGGTGCGGGTGCCAAAATAAGGAGCAGGATATTCTGCAATGCAGACGTCGCTCGCAATAGAGATGGAAATCAAGTAGACACTGTAACACAGACAGGGATGCACGCGCACATATGCTTACACACACACACACAAAATCATATATCCCCTCCCATAATCTCCGCCCCAATCCCCAATCCCCTGGCTCCTGTCAGTCAGATCTATGAACTTCCATTAGCAACCATCTGTTACAACCTGCAGCAAAATTATCACACACACACACACACACTTACCTCGTGCAACACACAGCTAACTTCTATAAGATTGCAGACATTTTGCCGAAGCATCGTTTAACCTTCAGAGGAGAAGTCACCCGTACACACCTGCGATAGCATCACTGCACTGCTGCCCACTGTAGATGCGTCAGAAGGTCAGCATCACTGGCACACACACACACACACAAACAGTGGGAGGTCAAAATACACGCACACGCACATACAGCGTTGTGTTGTGCTGTAAAAGCAGAGTGTTGATATCTGTTTATACTATTGGGTCATTCTATCACTCCCACTGATAAAGGTCACAACATCCCACCCACTGCTCCTTGGCAGTGTTTCACATTAGACAAAATGTCAGAACCTGATCTGCGTCGCGGCGGTACGCTGCCTCCGGCGTTTTGCCTCACGTCTTCAATGCACACATTTATTCTAGCTCTGAATGTACAATTCTCAGCTCCATTTGAATGTTCTGATTTCTCCCCCCACCCTCAACAAATGTCAGCGTACAGCAGAAGATTTGTATTCTTTGCCATGTTTCTGCCTGACGCAAAATAATTCATTTGAGTGACAATATGGCTTCCAGGCAGGAAGTGTGCGTGTGGAAGTGTGTGTGTGTGTGTGTGTGTGTGTGTGTGTGTGTGTTTTGGGGGTATTATCCAACTTGTTCTTGAAAGGACAAAACGCTCTCTGTGTTTAAGCAACTCGTTCACGTGGCAATAGCATCTGCTTCACTCCTTCATTTCCCTGTCAGCGAGAGACAAATGAATAGAAATGACTGCTTTGTGCTTTTATGCAGCGCGCTCTCTCCAAGCTGCATAAAACATATATTTCTAGTCTCCTATTTTGCGATTTTGTATCTGCAGAGAGGGGAGCGAAACGCGGCGACGGAGACCCTCGAATCACTTATTGCCGTTCTGAAACGCAGACTTTTTCAGAATTCCAATTGCGAGGCGGTGCTCTTGTCTCTCTTTGTTGTTTTCTTCCACAGAGGGCACAACTGAAAGATCGCCTTTATGGAAGGGGCTTTTGAAAAGCGCAACGGGAATCCAACGGGAAATAAATCATACACATTTGTGCGGTAAAACAAAATGAAATAAGCGCCATGTGTGAAATAGTGTCTTCTTACAATTGAAAATTGGGTAAACTGGCACAATTTGGATGTTTACACAAAGTTAGACCTTTGTGAAGAATGTACTTTATTATCAGTGTTAGTATGATGTTATTTTCTTTATTATTACTGATCTAAATCGGTCAAAATCCCCCAGGCGTACACCCTGTCACATCACTCTGCCTCCACCCCCTCTCTGTCCCAGTGTTTTTACCACTGCTCACACTTATCAGCATCATCATCTTGGACGCCATATAACAAAATGGTTCCCATGGGAGCGAGTTGTCTCTGACGCCACAGAAACTCATTCACTCTAAATCAATCCAGTACTAAATGTTTCGTCTTTGTAAAAAAAAAAAAAACACAACTGATCGCGAGTCAAATAGGTGTCAGTGGTGACGTGGTCATATCCATAGCCTGGCTCTGACCCAGAGAAAGCTGCGCTTTAATTCCAGTGTGATTGAGAGGGGGGGGTTCTGCTTGAGTAAATCCCCCACTATTTCATCCCCCTGTGGAATGGACAAGACAAATAATGGGCTTGTGTCCTGAAAAGGTGTTGTTGCTTCCTGACGGACCATTGATTCAACCAACAGAGGCTGTGTGGGTCTCTTACGTAACTCCATACACACAAACACACACCATCACGCGCTAAACCCCAGCTTTATGTGAATCTTAATAAAGTTATTTTGTGTTATTTTACTGCAGAGCACACTAAGATCTGAGTTGATGTTTTTTATGCATTTCATCAATTATGCACATGAGAAACCAGGTGAAAAGGACGAAGGATGAAAAATGTAAACGATACCCTTTTGTCCTGTAATCTATAGTTTACATTTCACAGCTGTTGTCAGTCAGAAACACTCCAATAACAATCCGGATTATTACAGCTTACAGATAAAATTAAAATTAGTTTTTTAAGTATAAAAATATGTTATTTAAATTAAAGTGTATACACATATATTAATAATAATTGTTTTTGAAGATTGTACTGTATATATACAGTATATATGTATATATACTGTATATATACATATAATAATACTTTTTGAAGATTGTACTGTATATATCTACACATTATATATATATATATATATATATATATATATATACACACATATAATAATTATTATTTTTGAAGATTGTTATTTTCTCAGTGATAACCTCCTTGAGTGAGGCTACTGTCATCAACATACTGTCACTTAAAGCCTATAGAATGTTGCATATAGTAAATTAGTAAAAACTATTATTTGGCCAGCAGAAGTCTATATTTGTCATACCTTAATTAATAATAATAATAATAATAATAATAATAATAATAATAAATGAGCTCTTCTTGTTGAAGACTGATACTGTTGAGAACATGTTGATATAAGCACAACATTAATACAAATACAACAATCAAAAGGCACTAAATCTTACTTGAATAGCCAATACTAATTTGCCAGTGATGACCAGTGATGTTTGTGGAAAAAACCGAGAGTTACGAATACATTTATTCTTTGCACAGCTAACAGAACTGAAGCTCTTGAGCTCAAACACATTACCGTGATCCAAGAGATCAACTTCACTGCGCCGCCGCTGTTTTTACAGAACAGCTCAATTTCACCAGGAGAGCGGCGTCTTATTATATGTGTGATGGAGAACTGCAAAGATCCCCTTGCCAGCAGGTGCCTTCACCCGCACTGTTTTATAATTCCGCCGCGTGCGACTGTTGGAAATGAAAAGTTTGACTTTATGCGAAAGACAAAAGGGGATGAGCTTGAAAGGATATGAGAGGTCATGCAGCTTATTGCTCACAGGGAGAATGGCGTTAGTTTTCTTTCAGCCTCGTCTGCTGTTGACTCTGTTTAAAAATTCTCATCATGGTTAATGTACACAATCCCCACCACTCGTCTCCACAGAGAGAGGACACTCAAGCAGAGAGGCCAAGGGAATCAGAGGTCGGCTTCCCTTTATTTTGCACTTCCATCAGAGCAAGCAGTTAATCTTTGCTCTGCCCCAGCTTATCTGGGTGTCTGCCACCCTGGCCCTGCCCAGGGAGAAAGGCATCACATGCTTCAGCCCTCTCTCCTCCTCTTTCCTCCCCTCGCCTTCCCCTGAGCTCAGTTCTCCTTGGCTGACTGGAGGAGGTGGCTGCAGATTGAATTATTCTCTCTTCCATTTCTTGCAAGTTTGCATTCATTTGCACTCTCCTGTCACTTCTCCTCTGTTGTGTTTGTTTCTTAAGTGGAAGCCATTCAGACTCTGTCTCGGCTTGTTGCATCAGCTCATATCACTTGTGGCATTGGCCTGAAATAATGTTTATGGAGGGGGGGGCGAATAAAACAGTAGGTTTTTATTGGGGTTCATGTGCATTTGCAAAGGTAAAGTCTTCCTGCTGGCTCTGTCGTACACGTGTGTGTGTGAGGAGACTTTTAAATTCACCGTTTTATGAAAAACTACAGATTATTCCGTGCGCTGACTAAATCTGTTGATTATTATCTCCACCATTGAGGTTGTCGTCACCCATGTCTGTTCATTTGTCAGCAGGATTATGCAAAAAGCACTAAACCAATTTGCACCGAGCATGGTGGAGGGATAAGGCATGGGCCAGGGAAGAAGCCATTAAACTTTGAGGGAGGATCTGGATCATTCAATATGAATTGAACATTTTCTCTCTGAAGTCTGGTGTTTGTTGTTTGACTCTCTTCTTTTTTTTTCTTCCCATTTTTAATAGTTAAGTGTTGGAGCATTTTAGTCCCATGAGCACATCTTCAAATGTCTACGTCTGTCATGGGGGTCGACAACTTTTAAAAGATTCTTTTCACATTGATATAAAACAGCAAGGAGCAGCCAATTCGAATCATCATTTTTTTTTATTACTTATGTTTTATTAATCACACAGAAGTTGCAGATGTTTAATAGTTCAGTCACAGTGACCTTATGAAGGAACTGACAGGGAATCATTATGAATACAAAGGAAGGTACTTTATGCACTTGACTTTTAGATTTATTTGATTATTTCAATTCAATAGTATAATAGATTTAATAGATATAAGTCTAAGGTATATTAAGTATATTAATGTTGGGGCTAGAGCATTAAAATATGTCTGAAATGAAACATTCGGAGAGATTCTGTGACACGAAGAAGCAGCAGGATTATTCCTCACCGTCTCTGAGCAGCTGTAGCTTCATTTATTTATTTCACTTTCTTTTCCCTAAAAGTCACATTGTATTTCAGTTTATTTATTTATTCAGTTATTTCAGACTTTGGGTTTTGCTTATAGGGTCTTTGCAGACCCTATAAAGACCCTATAAAGTTATCTCTCCAGTCTTATGGGGATATGTTTTGAGTTCACCTGCCTCTCCTTTGCATGTCGTTGCCCCTCCTCTGCCTCCGCTGTCTCTTCCGCATCCGTGATTCTTGCCCACTGTCTTGTGCTCTGACAGCCTGTCATAACTCTGTCAGCCTCTCACAGCCCGTCATCACATAATGACCCAACACTTTTCATGATTGGCAGGTATTTTTCCTTACAGGCCAATGAAATGGGCGCGTGGCGATATGCTGTGATGCCCAGTTACCTTGTTTCTCTGCTGAATGACAGTCGGTTTTTCCAAACGACTTAAAGAGAGGGCCCGCGTGTTTGTTTATCACCCACTTAATTCATCCAGTGTCTGCAAAAAAAAAGTAGTGCAGCAGCTGTCAGCTGTATAGCTTTAGTGCATTTGACGCAATGACCACGGGGATGGGACATCGTCTCTCTCTCTCTCTCTGCCCGGTGAGTGACAGGAGGAAGGTGTAGGGATGGCAAAAGAAGGGAAGGGAAGATAGGAGCTCGCCCGGAGGCAGCAGTGCAGCGATGAAGTACCAAAAGGGGGAGTTAATGCGTCAGCAGGACTGTTGAGGAGAATCTCAAATATTGACCTTGGAAAACTACCGCTATGACAATAATTATCTGACGCGGTCGGTCCCCCTTCTCGTTCTTTCTTTCTCTCTCTCCGCTCTACTTCCTTGTGTGTTTTACTCATTCTCTCTCTCTCTCTCTCTCTCTCTCTGCTTCCTGGTGCCTCCCCCTTTTTCATGTGCGTGTCCTTTGCTCTTGTAATCTAAGTGACCTATGATAAAAGCGACCTATCTCCTTTTTCTCCTCTATGATACACATTAATCCCCATCATTGATTACAAACTTACAAGCTTAGGCTCAGCTTATCACAATAAATGGAACAGTTCAGAGACTCAAACGGCGGGAAACACGGCAGCCTGGGGTTCATATAATAACAGTCTTTACTGAAACCTATAAGCAGATCATTCACACGTAGGTTTTTCAGACGGGGCAAAGTGGCCATTCTCCTGTTGCAGAATTTCTATTTCAGGACGGCCACTTATGGCTCACCTCGCCTTCACTCACCTGGTTAAGTGCACCTGGTACCTGCGTGTACCTGGTACTTTTTTTAGTACCGGCTATGGCGAGGACTGTGCGTGACGTCACCAGACTGCCGGCTACTGATTGGTCAGAGAGCCGTTACAGGAAGAGACGTCCGATACAAGAACCAGGCCGAACTGTAGATCAGTTAAAAAGACTTAACAATCCTAAAAACGTGGGTTAATCTCCAACAATTATCAGGGAAATGTCTTAAAATCTCAACATTTTACAGAGGAGTCTGGTGTATTTGGCGACAGCACTGCTAATCACGAGCGGCACCACAAACGCTGCCGCTGTATTTCAGTGCAGTGTCCGACGGAGTCTGCGCGCAGGTCACGGAGGAAGTACTGAACAAATAGTTTTAATGAACTGATTCTAATGATTCAGTTACACTGAAAACAACTGCTTTACCAGTTTCTCGTTTCTCTCTGCCCTCGTTGAGTAGGTAATTTTTTTTGTATTGGAAAACCAACGTATGCCGCGCCGTGCCGTGCCGAGGCGAAGCGAGCTGAGACCATCGTGGAAAAGGGCCATTAGACCAGGTCCACACTACCAGAGTGAGCAGCAGAGCAGCGATACAGCCGTCACACGCTGCACATGCATGCAGTGTGGCCTAGGCGTTAATCTCAATGCTAATTTCTCGGGGATAATCTTTAATATGCTAATAAAAGGTAACACTCTGACAAATGACATGGAAAACATACAGGGGATGAATATGAGGAACACCGGGGGCAATTTGGTGCAGTTTTGGTGCAGTCGGGGTGATGAGGAGTGGGAAAGGCACGAGGAAGGGCAGGACGAGACACAGAAGCACTTTAGATTAAAGCAGGAAATAATTAATGAAACAGACAGGCCTCTAAAAAGGCTGCTAATGTTTTTACATCACACGCCCAATGCTCACATATATGGTAATGAGCCCTTTTTTTCTTTCTGGGATGGATTGTATTGTACTTCTCCTCAGTCTGTTTGGAAACTCGCTGCATTTCCACGTCAGACGACTCAGGGATTCTGCTTCTTAAAGGCGGCCAAGGCAAAGTGTGCTCGCCGAGGGTGGAGGAGTACATCTATTCATTTATATTGGTGGTAATGGCAGACTATTTAAAGGTCAATTAATTGCTGGGGGGGGCCAAAGGCACAGTGGCAGTTAATGCTGTCACAATGCTAAGAAGTAATTTAATGACTTGATGGAATGTGCCCGTGAATATCATTCCTTTTTTGTCTCAGTGGCCGCCTCCAAAAGTGCTTAACAAAAGACCGTCGCACAGCGGATGATATTTTTTTGATACTGCAAAGCACCATGGGGGAGCAGGTAGTCGTCTAGGTTTGGTCTGTAGCGCAGTTTTTTTGATGATGTATCCACTGATTATCACTATGATTTATAATTCCTGGAAGCAGCTTGACATTAGTATGCCAATCTCCATTCTTGTGCACCTTTTTCACAGTCTTCCTCGCGTAATCATCTTCCTCTGTGTGGCAGAGGGAGGGACGGAGGGAGAGAGAGAGGGCCTGAGATCAATGTTGAGCCTGCACACACGCGCGGACCGGCAGCTGGTTGAATCGGAGTGATCGATCGGGCGCAGAGCGTTTACTGTGCCAGACTGCTGGGCCTTTGTGCATGGAGATTATTTCTAAATTATTACAGGAGGCAGATGCTTGTCAGAAGATGCTCTCTGTCAAGGTCATACTGCTTCAGTGCTGCCCGACTCTCTACTTTCTCTGCCACCGTCACACACTTTGATTTTCTTCATCTTGGTAAAAGTCATCTACATTTATTCTTTTATTCTCTTTTTCGTGAACCATTTTTGGTCGATATACATTTCCCGCATTAATGTTGTATTTCGTGTGACTGATGTCTGCGCTAACATCAAAGTGTGATGTCGGTGACATAAAAGGCATAATAAGTGAATAAGTGAAAATGCCATAGAGTAAATTGACGACATACACACAGGCAGAGTGGGTTACACGGTATAATCTTTGACCGGTGTTGTTCTATATTGACACTGAATGTATCAGCAGGCTGTTTGAGGCGTTCTCAAAATGACTTTGTTTTTCCCCTGAACAATCCAAAATTGGCCATTTTCATTCTCGGGCCTTTAAAAACACACAGTTCCCTGTGTGTTGTTAAAAATAGATGCATGTCAGAGGCTTGTGTGCATGTGGGAATGAATGAATGAATGAATGAATGGGTCGACTCCCCTCTTTTATTCATGTATCATCAGCGTGATATATTACAGCCGCTCTCGTACAATTTTCCAAACAAATAAAATCTCTGTTCTCTCTCAAAAGAAACGTCTGACCCTTTATGTTTTA
This sequence comes from Solea senegalensis, assembly GCF_019176455.1. NCBI lineage: Eukaryota > Metazoa > Chordata > Actinopteri > Pleuronectiformes > Soleidae > Solea > Solea senegalensis. Next base: position 22,223,648 of record NC_058024.1, on the reverse strand, counting down.
TCCATAGTTAATGTGGAACATGATTTTAATGCCTGTCCAGTTAGCCTAGACTCACAGTAATTACTGCATGAATTAAATGTTTTTGCTTCATGTTTTAAGGCACCACATTCAGTACTGTATAATTAATCTGGACATGATTTTAATGGTTCTGTACTTGTTTAGCATGAATGTTGGATGAACACAAACTGCAGCCAGTGCTGACCTGGGTGCTACAGTGCATGCTATGATACGTGACTTATGCAGTTGTGTATTTTGAATTGTAATTCCCGCGCCGTTAAATGGTAACGTTGATGTGTGAAAGATTGTTAGCGATCACATGCTCGTCATCAGTCAGCTGGGTCATGCTTTTGGGGATTTACAACAATGCGCAGCCTGACTCTTGTGATGACAGGGCTAACAACATGCTGTGTGCACCAAGCTGTTGTGTATTTGTTGTTCTTTGTTGTGTTAACCAAACAGGAAATGGAAGCGACTGTAGATACTATACTAGCATGGGAGTTGTTTAGAGGTTGATGCCAAAGGCGTCAAGGACGACCATATTTTAGGAATACATTTATTTTCTCATTCTCCTCTGACAGACTGCCTGATTCTTACTCTGCGTGCACCTCCTGTATGTATCAGTCATTTTTATACAACCTGTGATTTATTTATTTAACCTTTATTTGCTCGGGCGATTCCCATTGATAGGAATCTCATTTTACAGAGAGACCCGATATACACAGCGGCTCCTGAGCGTGGTACTCGGTGCAGGTGGCTCTTGGATGGCACTTTAGACTCGAGATGATATTACAAATAAAATCACACAGACAAAGCCACTTCAGTATGTCGGCTGAGACATTTCAGACTCCATCCATATCTGACAGAGATGAAAACAAAGCTCCGGGATTATTTCCTTAGACGGGGCGGAGAGGGAACAAATTAACATATGAAAAAGGATTGAGTGTATCGTAAGTCAGAATGGGCTTTAGGCACAGTTTCAAGACCATTATACCATTAGACCTTTTGTCATATTTTAAAAATAAATACCTCTTTATCACTTTTTTTGTATTACCACCAATAACAGCACTTATCAACATCAGTTCTATCTCTGTATCGCAAACTAGGTGCTCTTCATGACAAGGACCTTCAAAATATGACATAATATCCTTCCAAATTTCACCTCACTGTATCTGCTCATCGATTTATTAAAGATAGTTTTGATATAAGTCTGCCAATAGAAATATTACGTTCAGAATGTGTTTAAAAATGGATAAACCTGAGTATTCCGTGGGGCCGACGTTAGTTCGATAAATGAACGTTTAGGAAATGCCATTTTTCAAATGCTGCTAATGTTACACACGCTGTGTTACATTGCTCACATAGTGAAAATGGGTCGCCGCAAAAACACTGATGTTTGTGCACGCTGCCATTACAAATACCCCGTCTTTGCATGGTTCTATGTTGCTCCACAAATGTCAGGGCGTTTAGATCCGTTTCTCTATCTCTATAAAACGACCTCAGGAGAGTCAGTCAGTGTGGTGAGAGGAGAGGAAGGAGAAGAAGAAGAAGAAGAAGAAGAAGAAGAGAGAAATGTAGCAGAGATGAAGTCTGGATGGGGAGAGAGAGAGAGAGAGTGGGTGACGAGAAGAAGGGAAATGAGAGGGATTAATTGTTCACCCAAGAGAGGGAGATAGCATCAGATGTTTAAAAGCTACCACAACTAAGCCTGTCATTTCTTAGGCTGGAATAATGAAAATGGAGGAACGATATCTCTTGGAGAACTGGAAACCAAGCAAAGCTGCACGCCTGTAACCAACACGCTCCACGGTATAAAGACTGTACTGTACTTCTCGTAGTGTGGTTACTGTGATGACGTGCTCTATTAGACTCCTTAACTGTTGTTATTGCATTTATATTGTTACTATTTTTACTGTACGATATTTGAATATGTGATTTTGACAAGTTAGAGTATTTTACACCGCTCCCGACGAGCGTTCCACATGGCTTTAGATTGATTTCCCATCTTTTTTTTTTTTTATTATTATTTCCATTAAAGTTTGAAAAGCAGCTTACAGGGTCTATTCTTTGTGTTGATTGCTTTCCTTTATTTTGCATTTTGCCGTCATTATTGTGAAACTGCGCGGCCTTCGGGTCAGTGCGGCGTGCCGCTGCACAGTAGACTCCAGAACAACAGTAAATAACCATCACGACGGGGTCACGCTGTGCGCCGCAACGTCGCTGGCTATCGGCTGATTCCCCCATCTTGTAGATGAAGGAGCATGATGATAAATGTGAACGTGAGAAAATAGGGATGAATTAACGCGAGCAAGTTTATCCCTTCAACTGAAACGTGAATGAATTAGAGAGTGAAAGCACATTTATGATATCTGTCAGAAGTAACATATAGGATTGGCAGCGAGTAGAAAATGGACTGAAACATTCAGAACTATCTATGTGGCCCTTTAAACCTCAGAAGAGTCCGTCCCTGATGTTCTCTGCAGGGGGGCCAGCTCTCTGCCCCACTTGTGCGCGTTTGCCGCCCTATCAAAGTGGCTCTCTTCCTTTGTGACCAACACCTGCTGTTCTCTCCATCATGTCTTCCGTCCTTTGGTCCCACAGCACTTTCCTATCCTCCCCTGTCATAAATGTCACAGACATTCAGTTGCCGGTGTTGCTCTAGGCTTTAAATTTAATTTGGTTTCAATCTGCTGTAATTGCTTGGAGAGAGACGGCCGTGTCTGCATCCTCTCCTCTGTCTGTGCTGGAAACCGGGATAGTGCATGAAAGTGTGTGTGTGTGTGCTGAAGGTGTGCACACGTGTGTAAATCCCAAACAAATGCCTGGCTACACACTGTCATCGATACACTTTGTCAAACACCAGCTGCTGTCACTGGACTCTCTGGCACTTTGACAAGGCTTTTGTCAGACGGCCAACACTTTCCCTTTTGTAGCAGAAAATGTGGAGACGAGGCAGCAAGGTAAATCTGCGAGACCTAACCGAATATCTTTCGGGAAGTACACGGTGACATTTTGAATAATAACCCCTGTTATAAGCCCTTAGTGTGTGACACTTCTCATTATTGTATTTGCAATCTAAAGTAAGAGGGTGCATAATTGAGGTAAGGGGCGAAAAGTGACAGCAGAAATGGACCGTTTGACCTTGAAAGTGGCGCGACGAGGCGAGGGGAGAAGGAGGAGTGCTGAGCTGATCGACTGAGATAATATGGTTTAGCTCAACGTTTTCGAAATCTGCCGCCTCTCGTCTTTTTTTTTGACTTATGTGCTGTGTTTTTGACACGAGTGGGAGTTTGTCCAGATGCAACCCGCCTCAACCTTAACCTCGTCACAAATGCACGTCCGCTCTCAGTCTTGTTATGTTATGATGTGTCGCAGCAAGCGCTCGTGTATCACTCTCACCTCCGATCAAGGAGACATTAGTCCTGCATCTTGATGCCGCTCCGCCGCACTCCCCCCCTCCCCCGCTCAGCATGCTGCGTCGGCGGGAAGGAACGCGCAGGTCACACGGGCAATCGCGCACACCTGTTAACAAATGTACAGACTAAAAAAGACCGCCGCCGCCGCCGTCGTCGCCGTCGTCGTGTGCTCAGCTCCGTTCCTCTCCGGAGCAGTGTCACATGGCCTTCTTTTATTTGATGTATATTTTTAGATATTGCTCGTTCCAGACAATGGGTTCACAATTTTCTCCGTCTCAGTCATCTTGCGAGGCAGATGTCTTATGGGCTGCTGAATAAACAAGATGTCTGCATTTCTTTTTTGGTAAATGGCACCTTTAGGCTTTTCCCTCGTTTAGTCTCCATTGTCTGGTTGATGGCAGCGGAGAAGGCCGGGCAGCAAGTCGGGCATGTCTGTGACGATCTGTCAAACAGTGGATGGTGAACCGTCACTGCACTAATCTTCGCCCCGTTGACACTGCTCCGCATGCACTGCTCCGCATGCACACCCTGAGCCGCCCCCCCCGCATGTAGGACACTTGATTACATGCAAGCAGTCAGTGCTGTGTTTGATCTCTGTGTTGTTTCAGTGCCGACCTTGTTTGTCCTCCAGTTTTTTTTTAGTTATGGTGAGTATTCTAGTCGTGGCTCGTGTGAGAGAACGATGTGATAGCGTTCGTCCCGGAGGAAGTTTAATTGAATTTGCAGCGGTGGTTGCTGCAGTAAATGAGAATGTTTAGTACAACGTTATTTGACCCCATTCTGTGCCATGATGAAACCTTTGTGTAGCTTTAAATGCTCTGTGGTTTAATGAGCAAAAAGCATTGTTTTGAAACGAGTTTCTCAAATGAAACATAAAAAAAAAAAATCCCCCTGTTACAGTAGCAGTGAATGAATATTGTTGTTTATGGAGCTACTGGCAATCAGTTAGATTATTAGCTAGATTAGATTAGCTCATCTGCTCCTGTGACCTTGCCTCTAACATCATTTGAGTATATTCATATTCCAAACATAGAAGTAGAATGATTATTACACAAGAGCTTGTGATCACAGTCGATTATTTTCAGTGCTCGCTCTGAAGAATAGTTAGAATAGAGCTACTGTATTGTTCCAGAATAAAGACAGCTGCCTTTTTGTCTCATTGAACCAGACACAGGCTCTTCTGCACATTGCTGGCAATCTACTGTGGAAATGTGGTGTTTTTTTTGCTATGTGTGTGTGTGTGTGTGTGAAGGGAGGAAAAACAGGTGTTCGATTTTGAAACGCCGGTGATTTGCTGCGAGTCGGTGACGGTTCATGTCGTATGTGCGAACACAAGAGTGACTTTGCGCTGCCGTTTCTAACTTCTCGACAGAAATGTGAACATTTCCAATCGTTTCCAGTGATTTCAACACTGGAAATGTTTTATGATGAGAGGAGGAGGAAAAAAAGAAAAGAAAAAGTCTTAACATTTCCGTTTTTGGTTGGACGGGGGGGACGATTATAGGGAGGTGACCGAGGCAGGGATTATCTCAGCACATGCTACAATAGCACTACACAAACAGCCTCTGCACATGGGCCTGCCACAGGGCGCTTTGGATCGTAGAACAAAGACAGGGTCTCCCACACATCAGTGCAGATCCTCTGTCAGAGTTCGCTAATAAAGACTACAATACCCAGCTGCCAGTGGCAAACTAACCAGGGACCTGGAATTAAAGGTCATTATTTATCCTCATTATGGGAGTTTGCTTTGTTTGACCACTCGGAAGAAGAGAGCCTGTTCTAATTATCACCGTCCTCCTCCCAGTGCTTTTGTGACGATAACTTGGAAGTGGGTTGTTCTGTCACTTCAGTCACTCGGCGGAGATGAATGCATAATAATGGGAGCAATACAAACATGTCTTAAGTTTTCAAGCTCCTTCCCATTTCACCCTGCATTACTCTCAAGTTCTACGCTCTGTGAAGTCAATTTAACTGTTTTGAAGTTGGGTTGTGACTATGTTGTTGGCATTAATATGGAGTTAGATGGGCGGCAGTGCGTCTGAGGGCAGTAAACTGAAACAGATGGAGAGAAATGGAGTACAGCATACGATGGCAGGATAAAACAGCCCGAGTGAGGAGGAGAGATAAAAGGATGGCGCGAGAATGAAAGGTGGCGGCGGCGGCGGCGGTGCGGCTGTGAGGCGAACTGAAAGTTAGTTTGTCTGTGATGTTTTAAAATTCTGGAGTGGAAAGTCCCTCCATCTGTTATTGTGGGATGGTTCTAACTCAGTGATTTCTATGATTGGCCTTAATCCTGGCCGAGTGGAGAAGACAGAATGAAGAGCTTAAAGCAGACTGCTCTCACTCTGACAGGCTCCACTGGCTGCTGCTGCTGCTGCTGCTGAGGCTCACTGGTATGCACAGTCTGCTGCCCCCTAATGGGTTAACTGCTGCATGACACTGCACTGCTCCACACTACCACAGCGCATAGAGCCACTTTCACAGTCGTGAAATCTTCATGTAACACTCGTCTGTAAGCAGTCACGACACATAGCATCTTTCACCCCAGTCTTCATGCTCCTTGTGTTCTTTGGCAGGGTTTTGTGTCCTCTTATGACAACATGGGCTATAAAGGCAATATTTCCCACTAGATACATCATAAAATTCATAGTGTCTCTCGCTAAATGTAATATGTTGTTGCTGATTCTTCTACTGTGTGTGATTTGTAGTGATGCCGTGTCTTTATATTTCATCTATGAGTGTCACTGTTCACTGCAGCCATTTACTAAAGGTCTCCGAGAACCTGGAAAGGTTCAGTGACCTCAGCCGTTTGGTCTCCAAGGTGATTTAAGTGTTGCTCAAGCTTTCGCTGAAGGGTCGTTTGGAACATGTTAAGCACCTCGATTCAAGGCTGCAATCACATGTACAGAATGTGCGCGAGTGGTTATTTTATTTTATTTTTTCTCAAGTGGCCCCTCACTCAAAGATGCACGCTTGTGGAGTGTCCTTCCAGACCGCACAGGCGATAGTGTGCGCTGCGTCAAGTGTCGTTTAAGTGAACGCACAGTGGAGCGGCCTAACAGGCTGGAGCGAACACACGGGAGGCCCAGTGTCAAGTTGGCGCTCAGCACGGCATGACGCCGCCTGTCCCCGGTGTGTTGTCAGTCCCCTTGAAATAACATGACTTTGAGTGATTAAGCTGCTACACTCTGGAACAGAGGAAAGGGAACAGTTGTGATTATTAAAGATCCTAATCGCCTCGCGCTGAGCGTTTTCTTTGAGACGTCGCCAAGCTGCACGACCTTCTCTTTGGCCCTTTGTCCAATGACACTGTCACCTGTGCTCGTATGTATGCAGCGTGTTGTTTAAGACTGCAGACCTTGTAAAGGCACTTAACATGCCGTATACGTGACGGAGCTGTGTTCGTGATTCTTCACCCTGACAAATGGGCCCCAACGTGCGATGCATTTTGTGTCGGAGCCTCATCTTCATGTTGTGACTCTACATGTTATATGTACCTGTGTTATTTGCTGTGTTTTGTGAGCCTCTGCTGAGCTTATCTGTGCTGTACTGTGCCGATTTCACTACGCTCTAAGCTGCTTGGGCTCCAGCCACCAACACACAGATGATATATCCCTGCCCTCCTCCTTCCCACATCTCTCACTCTGATTCATTGGGTGTTTGTGTTGCCCATCCATCCGCGCCAACACAAAGGAAGGAAAGACACACGATGACACATGGCTGTTTTGGAGCGCAGGGACCCCATTAAACTGCTAGGAAAGAGATAGGGTCCCAGGGAAATGGAGGCCTAAAAGGAGCAGAGTGGGGGAAGACAATGGAGGGAGTCGGCAGGTGAAGGAACAGAGCTTAAAAAAAAAAAAAAGAATGTGTGTGGGCTACTCAGCGGGAGAGAAATTGATTTTCCAAAGGGACAAAGTAGAGATTCTTACTGACAGATTAAATGCTGAGAATAAGGCTGCACCCAAGGGGAGAGGGACAGGGAAGCTGTATCATAGTTCATGACAGAGAGTTGACTGATTGAAAATGTTCTGAAAATGAAATCCCTCATATTCATAAATAAATACAGCAGACAGTGAAGTCAGATTCATGTTTAGAGTGTATCCCGAATTGAAACAAATGCAGTGTTATTTAATTTCGCCGAGAGATTATGACTGTGGCGCTGGCCTTTAGCAAGGCTGACCCTCTCAAATGAAAAGACTCACAATTACTGCCTTTTCTAATTAACTCTTTGGTCGTAATTTCAGCGAGGCAATTAGATCCACGTTTCATCATCATCATTATTATTATTATTATTTCCGTTTGCCTTTTGTCTCATTAGGAAATGAATCGAATCTTATCAAAGTTATTTAAGGCTCGTTCAGGTGATTAAAAGCACAACGCCACAGACCCAGAGGAGTAAAGCCGATCCATGTGTTCTCCTATGATGTGCCCCAAGTTAGCCAGTGAAAACAAATTATGTACACCAGGGGTGTCAAACTGGTGGTACCGGAGATGGAATAGAGACAGAATAATATTTTTATAATGGTCATAAGACATTCAGTTGTAATCATTGCTTTATTAAATGTATTACACTCAACATGAAATGACATATATTTGAGCTGTTTTAATCACAGTTATCCTCGTCATTATTTGCTACATTTTCTATTTAATTCTCCGTTTTTGTGCATCATAAATGTGTTTTGATTGTGAATCATTTCATATCAAAACAAGCACTTTCACTTTGCAATTCTGTCTAATATCATAATGAATATCTTATATTGCCCACCGGCTACTGAATAGTTGTTTTTTCCACTTTTTTTTCCTCTATGTCAGCCCCTGTTTGACCAGACTAGATGCTCATTGGCCCCCAGGTCATTTGAGTTTGACACCCCTGATGTAGGGCCACACGGTGGTGTAGTGGTTAGCACTCTCACCTTGCAGCAAGAAGACCCGGGTTCGAGCCCCGGTTGGAACAAGGGCCTGTCTGCATGGAGTTTGCATGTTCTCCCCGTGTGTGCGTGGGTTCTCTCCGGGTTCTCCGGCTTCCTCCCACAGTCCAAAAACATGCAATGTGGGGATTAGGTAAATTGGACACTCTAAATTGACCGTAGGAGTGAGTGTGAGAGTGAATGGTTGTTTGTCTCTAGTTGTGTGTGGCCCTGCGATGGACTGGCGAACTGTCCAGGGTGTACCCCGCCTATCGCCCGATGTAGCTGAGATAGGCACAGCACCCCCCGCGACCCTCTGGTGCAGGATAAAGCGGTTAGATGATGACTGACTGACCCCTGATGTACACACTTCAAACCATCATGCTCCACTTATGTCCCTGTGCTCCATGCATATAGAACCTGGAATGATGTTGGGAGCCATGGAGTGGATGAGGTGGATGGAGCTCCCAGTGCCTCTTTAATGAGAGTGTATGTGTCTTGTGTGGTTTTGGTAGCTAAAAACAAACATGATAGGGGAGCTGGAGACTGTGTTGTGGGTCTAAATAGGGTTAGTAGTCTTAACAGTGCTGGGATTGTACGTCTAATCACACTTGTGTGACAGGAACAAGGTCACCCCCTAGAGGCCTGTGGAAACTGGAAATATTGAACACAGGAGGACAGGATACACTGTACTCTACACTGTACTTGCCACTTAAATGACATCCATGTGAGAAGTTATATACACTAAGCTTCAGACTGAAGATAAACCTTGTGTTTATTGGTGGTTGGTATTCAGAAGTCAGAAGTTTATTAGTTCAGAAGTGACACTCATTTCCGTCGCTAATAGCCACACTTACCAGCCACTACTTTAGATATTATGTGTATCTAATAAAGAGGTCACTGTTGCTGTAGTCCATCACGCATACCTTGGTTGTAACAAGTGGTTATTTAAGTTACTGTTACTATTTTCAGCGAGAGAAGTATTTTTTTGGACTGTTCACTGTAAACCCTGCTGATGGCTGTTTGTTAAATACTGAGTCCAGCACATCTGGCACCAACAACCACATCATGTTCTACATCACTTAAATCCTCCTTCTTCTTCGTTCTGAAGTTCAGTTTAAACGTCAGCAGTTCATCCTCGCCACGTCTACATGCATTAATGTGCTGAGTCGCTGCCATGTGATTAGCAGATTAGATGTTTTTGTTATTAAAACAGTCGATTGAACGACAGAGAAATAGACGCAGATTTTGAATCTGCAACTTCTGCAAATCTGTCTTGATTCGGAGGAGAAGAATGGAGATGGATTAACCTCAGTCAAAGATAATGATCTCTGCATTGGGTTGTTACCAGCAGGAGTTTGTTTGCATTGCTCAGCTGTCAGTCAAATAACAACAAATTATACCTCAGAAATATGAAGAAACATTTTCAGTTTATGGTCTTTAGATTTTGTTCATTTCATTTTGTTCTGATGGTCCTCTGAATTGATGTGTTTATTTCCAACTCCTCTGTTTGTTGTAAGCAGCGAGGTCGCTGGCCTTGTCTGTCTGTCTGTCTGTCTGTCTGTCTGTCTGTCTGTCTGTCTGTCCGTCCTCCTGACCCCTGACACTCAAACTGTTTCTTCTTCTGTGTTTTCTTGTAGAAACTGGCCAGGGAGGCGGAGTTGCTTCAGAGGGAGCACGTATGGCAAGACGGTGTAACGGTAAAGTGGGACATCCGCTCTTCTCGTCTTTTCTTTTTTTCTCCGTTCCAGGCAAACGACTTAGTCTACACTTCATCCACCAATTTCCCTTCAGTAATTTAATGACAATGTGATCAGCATCACAGAGACGAGGGAAAAAAAAAAGAACATGTATAAACGCACAGATGCATGTGCACTGTGAGTTAATTTTAATGGGCTTCAGTATTATCTCTGGAACTTTCCATCCCTTTTTTTTCCCCAGAGGACACCGCGAGTTGGACTGTGTATTCTCGGGAGTCTGATCTTTAAAAAAAATGAAAGATCCGCAATTCAAATCTAAAAAAAAAGAAGGTGAAAATGGTATAACTGTTTGCGAGCCACCGTGCTCCACTGATTATCACATTTGCAGACACTTAAACGCTCTATAAACACGCATGCATACTGATGCACACACACACACACGTATAGCCTCACCCGACAGATACACATGAACATTCCCCACTGTCATATCCTCTGTCTCCAGGGAGACGAGCTCGCTGTCATGGTACACTTCCCACAAATGGATTTTTAACCCCGCTTCTCCTGGGGGATATTTGAGAGAAAGCTTTAACTGATATAAAATGAATAATTATGAGCCCTACTTCTCTACAAAGTCCATTTTTATTCATGGTTGCTTACACTCTGAAGCTGTAGTCATGGGGTGGCTGTGGCTGCATACACCGCCCCCCTCCCCCCCCCCTTCTACCATCCCTGCTGGTCTGTGGCGAGAGCCGCAGTCTGTCTGTCCCTTCATCTCCGTCTCGAGGGCGGCCGACGCCTGCCTCTTCCTGCCCAGCTCTGATGCACCTCAGTCGGATGTGTAACCATGCAGGACATGGAGCCTGGGTCACAGTGACCACACACACACACACACACACCACAAGTAGCTGCATCCTCCAATATGAGCATCAATACCTCCTCAAGTGGAAAAGCCAACAATCTACCTGCCCCCCCTCCACCACCACCCTCCTTGTTCCCCCCTCAGCTTCAGCTCTTTCTCTTCTCTGTCTCTTGTATTTTCACCCCTGTTTCCGTCTAATCATCAGCGTCAGTGCCACCTTCACCCCCACACACACACACACACACACCTCCATCACGCTCATGTGCCATTTTCCTTATCTGCACGTGCCTTTAATCAGGCGTGAAAGCTGTTGGACTATATCACACTGTTGCAAATACTGCAAATGAATCTTAATGGTGCTCCTGAATTAATATTGCATTGGAGCTGATTTCATTTGCCTTTATTATTAGGGCCAGGTAATGAATCTCAGCAGGGGTGACTGTGGAGTCATTAAAAACAAGGGGAGGGGCAAGGGGAGGTAGGTATTCCACAGACTTTCACAAAAAAAAAAGGTTTCTGTTTGCAGATCTGGTGCTTTCCTATTTTTTATTTCTTTATTTTGGCTGAACGCTGACTGACACTCTAATTAGATTAGAGAAGCATTTCATCTTTGAGAGCAGTTTGTCAAATCAATAGAAAAAAGTGTGTGTGATTTGACGGTGTGTGTGCGTGCTTGTACTTGTTGCCTCTTTAGGTGACATTGTCGTGACCAGTGTACTCCTTCATGGAGTCCAAAACCTGGTTCTAATGAGGTAGAACCTCATTTGTGAGGAACTGATGGTTAAGGTTAGGGATAACACTCTGTTTAGCCTTTCCAGATTAGTATGTGTGTGTGTGTGTGCTTGTGTGTTCTCTCACACTCTGATGTAATTTAGTAAAGCATTATGTTGTGTGTGTGTGTGTGTGTGTGTCAGCGAGTGGGTGTTTCATTTTTATACGCGCCGCTCATTAACGGGAGGTTGTGTACCTGGCCCGGCCCAGATGGTCAGAAACATGACTACAAATAAATGCTAATGTTGTTTCGTTTGTGTCTCGTATGTGGAAGTGTGGCTAGCTGTGCTAAAAAGTTTCACCATATCAAATAGCTGCCCCCCGGTGGCCGAAATCCAGACATAAAAACGAGGAAAAAAAAAAAAAGACAAAGTTTTGTCAGCTTCAGCAATTTGGCAGATTTGTGAAATTTCATTACTATCTTCCATCATACAGAGACAGAAGATGATGACCACTGTCATTTATCTGAAGGATGTTGGCAACAGAGGAACGGGGGTGGAGATTTTGTTGATTGGAGTAAGATATGAGGATGTGTGTGTGTCTGCACAACTTAATTGTAATGTCCATATAAGGAGTTGTGTATTATTCCCACAGTAATGTACCATGTGTGCACCTGCGGCACAGATCCGTGCCGTGTGATCACTAAGGGTTAAAGGGCGTTTTCAGGGTTAAGACCTGGTTGCTAGGTTAAGGGTTAAGGTGAGACACTTAGTGGTGATGGTTAAGGTCAGGGTAAGGGGAAAAGGGTAATGTTGTGTGTGTGTGTTTGTCAGGTGTTTATTTTTGATATGTGTTTATTAACGACAGGTTGTGTACCTGGCCCAGCCCATCTGCTCGCTTCGCCAAAGTGGTGACATCATAGGAACTGAATGACACGCCTGTTCCTCACAGCGGCTGCCATCGCAGCTGTTACCGTAGCAATGGGAAGACCTCACTCTTTTTCTCTTTCTCGCTTCTCCTCATACACACACACACACACACACACACACACACACTTGCTGGTTTTCCCGGTGTAACCGCAGAGCCAGTTTTCTGACCGGCCCGACTGCTGGACATTATCGATGTCAAAATGTTGATTGTAACAACTGTTGTGATGGTCGTTCGGGGTTTTAAATCCATTGCAATGAAATGGTGTGTGAAATGGACATTAAAGTGTTGGATTGTCGCTGATTTCTCAAGGTCAGGTGCCCATCCCAGTGCGACACTCAGCCATTGTGTTGGCGGCACAGACATTTCAGTATGGCTTTGCAATTCTCATCGGAAAACAGGTACAACCTGCAACTTTGGAGTCAAATAGCAAAGAAAAACTCTTTCTGTTTCATAAACAGGAAATTGGCAGCCATCAAACCTTTCTAACGCATCAGCATAAAGCTCATTTCTAATTTTTTAGTATTCCATAATAATTTCACGATCCAATCCTAGACCCCAGCCAGATACACAAGGAGGAAATGCAAAATTATGCTTTTCCAGAGAGAGTGCTTGTGATATTCTTACCTGGCCGTGTGTCCGTTCATGATGCAATACAGCACGGGTGTCAAACTCTGGCCCACGGGCCAAATTTGGCCCACTGTGTAATTATATTTGGCCCACTGGAGTTGACCCGCCGGTATTATACAGCACCTGTTTCTCTAATATACATGTGTCAATATCAAGCGCCCAGGACAGATGTGGCCGACCACGTCATTTTACGTGGCTGCGAGTGCTTAATTGATCTTAAAAAAAGTTGCCTTATAATAAATCTGTGTTGCTTTAAATAGTGCACTGACTTTAAACTACATTTTCACAGTGCATGGCAATTATGTTATTATCCGCAAAATGACGACATCCCGCCAATAGTGTTTACATTAGTGTTTAATTACTACTACAAGTGAGATTAAGCAGATTGAGAAATATCCACAAATGATCCTTAAATGTTCAGAATGTAAAAGATTGATGCAGAAAAACAAACAGTATTTCTTTTGTGGTATGAGGCGGTGTCGGTAATCAAAGAGTACAATCTACCTTTACACCACATACACATTTTTTATTTATTTTTAGACAGTATTTTAATCAGATACCATATCTTAAAATTAGATCGAGCCCAAAATTTTTCAACTCGAGGTAATGTTTGAGCAAGCATCAAAATTTTTTAATTTTTAAATAATTAACAAAAACAAGCCAAATTAAAACAGGTTTTTTAATACATTTTTGTTTTGGCCCGTGACTGCTCCAAATTTCTTAAAACTGGCCCGCGATGGATTTGAGTTTGACACCCGTGCTCTACAGCTTCAAATAGATTCACCACCGCTGTTTAACTTACACTGACAGTAATAAAGTCCAGCTTGGCTTAACAACAACGACTGTTAATCCATTTGCTGGATTTATTTGACTAATTGATGAGTTAACTTAAGCTGAAACATCACAGAAATGATCGCATTATTAAGCTTGAGTGCACTCTTGCGGATACAATTTTGAAGATTTAGTGCGCATAAAAGAGCAGACCATATATATATCTATGTAAAAAATAGTAAAGCACGTTATTATTTCTTAATTAATATGTCAAATTATAGTTATTTACTTGTTTACTTATGCCTGTATAGAAAAAATAGTTTTAAGTGGGGAATTTTCTGGGGTATAAAAAGGTTTAATTCAGTTTATTTGACAAATAAATAGCAGTACTGTTTTACTTTGTTGCTTTAGCACGTGTGTGATTAATCATGCGGATGTTAACACAGTAGTTAGCTGGTCAACAAAGCTTATCACGAGGGCATTAAAACAAAACCCTCACTGCATCATCATCATCATCATCATCAGAAGTGCCCCTCCACGGCGCACACAGCAAACCAATTATATTTCATTTAGTCGTAGTTATTTTTGTTTTAACAACGGATCAAACATGACACCAAAATGTGAAAGGGAACAAAACCCACAGAGAAGTATGCTATTTGGGCTCATTGTTCTGATTCTCCTTATGTATTCATTTATTTATTTGTTTTGTACTCCAATGACTTTTTTTTTTTGTTCCAGCAGGCAGCTGTTCGGCGTAGTGAGAAAGCGCTAAAAAAAACTATAGATGTTGGAACATAGGGAACAATTTAACTGCTAAAGAGCCAGTTATTTCCCTCAGGAGGCAGCGGGGACTGAAAACAGAGGTAAAAGGAGAGCGGATGTTGGACTTAATTTGCCAGGTGGCCAGAAACACATAAACACATAAATAAATAATAATGTTGCTCTGTGTCTGCTGGATGTGAAAATTGGGAAACTGTTTAACTTAATATCCTATAGCTGCCACCAGGGGGCAAAAAATCAAGTCATTGCATGTTGAAATATTAGCTACTATTGACTCTTAAACTATAATTTGAGACTGAAAAATGAGATTGTTAAAAAAATGGCATCAATAATATACAATCAATAATACATTACAAGCAACGGCATTACCAGTCACTCACCTGCTATCACGCAGAGACAACTGCCGTCACTTATCTGACATTTAACACCACATGCAACACGTTGGAACAGAGGAAAAAAAAGATGGGATGATAAAAAGACAGAGATTGTGTAGATTGGAGGAAGACATGTACTTTCCATCAGATTGTGATGTGGCAGCTGCTGTACGTTTGAAATGCATTAGTACTAATAGCTGTGCCATTAGGGGAGAGAGAGAGAGAGAGGCACTCTGTTGATGGGCTGCAGTGATGAAACCAGGGCGAGGGAGGGGGGGGTGAGACAGAGAGGGAGAGCGGTGTAAGTGAAAAAGCAAGTGAGTGAGGGAAGAAGGTATAAGAGACGGAGAAAACGGGAAACAGAGATGGAGCCATCTTCCAGGCCATTTACTGCAATCATCACTCTCTAATCAATCAAGCCTTTCATCATAGGACAACACAATCTCTGCTTCTCTTTGTCTTCTTCTCACTCTGCCTCCGTCTCTCCTCATCTGCTCTCAAACACCCACTCGCATACATAACACAGTGGCGTTCACGTGACCCGTTTCTTGTTCTCCGCGCATGTGTGATCGTCTGAGTTTCTCTCGCACCTGTGTTGCACAATGTTCCGCTGCCCGAGTCTTAATTGCCTTTACTGTCCTGCGTCAGCTTTTACCCTATTTAGTTTGAATCCTGTTTAATTTCATTCTGTAAATGACCAACAATGTCCGTGATAGTTTTGTTTTGCTGATATTTCAACAATCTTCAAAACTGCAAGGGTGCGTTCACTTGACCAAGTTCAGCTCGGGAGGCTTTTATTTGAGATAATTGGCCCTTCACTTGAAATGAGTGAAGCTCATTGTGGCAACTCTCAGACTAGCCCTGACAGTTAGCAGCTCCATTAGCCACAGAATATATTAGTGTTACGAGGTGACGTGGACAGATTCAAGTTCAGATTTTAGTAGACATTAATGAAGGGAAACCGAAATCCAATTTTGTTTCATCAATGTCTTTGCTTTTCGCAAATGTTACCCAACATTATCAGGGAAGCAGTAGCCCAGATATTTTCCTTCAGAGCGAATTCAGAGCGTCCTCGCTCCCATTACTGTAGCGCTGCAATAATAACTGCAATAAGTAGCTAGCTGTGAGTCATATCTGCAAGCGATGATACTGGTTTTCCATTTTATTCACTGACCATCATGGGCCTGCATTTTATGCGTTTCCTGAGCGACAAAACCAAGAACCTCACGGCGGGAAAAAAACATCCATTAAATCTAAAAAAAGGAATAGGAGGAGCAGGCGCTTAGGAGTGGGAGGAGGGTGATATAGCTATGTGAGTTCTTATTAAATGCACAGTGCTTATTTCAAACACCGATAAGCATAGCCATGTTGTATAATCACAAATAAATTGCATCTATTTTCATTGTGAGCAGGTGTTTTTTTTTTTTTTCCGTTTTTTTTCTTTTTTACTACCTTATGGCTGCGCCGAGACCCGAGTGCTCGCAGCCTGCCGAGCACGTAATGGAACACATAAACAGTATTATCACTGAATCCTGAGCCACACGACGGACTTCCATCTGTTTGCCACTAGAAGGGAAAGAAACGAGACAGGGTGTATGTGGAATGAAATTCCTACGTTGGTAACTGCACATGGATGCAGTTCTGTAACTGAGAATGTATGTGTGGCGTGTTCGAAGGCTTAAAGGAATAGTTCACCCATTTGCATGTAGCTTTGTATTAGAATAGTATTTTTGAAAATTCCCACCAAATATCTTCATTCTTTTCTTTTTTTCGTGTCCACTTGAGACTGCAACGCTGATTCCCACTCGTGGGGGGGCGGGGGCGGGGGCGGGACCTCATTCCCAGAATGTAAACCGTGTCCGCCATCTTTGCTAACAGCTACGCTAACAGGACCAAGTGTCACTGGTGGGCACGTATCAAAGAGAAGAATGAAGATATTTCTCGACGAGCCCTATTCTCATAATATATTCCTTGTATTAAATGACCATTTTGACAGCAGCTTCTTGTTCTCCCATCCATCACTTTTCCTCTCTTCTGATGCCATCCCTCATTTAACTGCTGCTCGGCTGCTGACTCCTTTGATCAGGCCTGTGGTTGCTGTGGTGACCCACAGTTTGGTAATTTCAGCTCCTTAATTGCGGACTGCTGTAATTTATTTAAGTGGTTCTCTCCAAGGTAGAAATGTCCTCTTCTTTCTGTCCCCTTCACTACTTCAACTATTTTTCCCTCCATCTCCTCTTCTGTTTTTTTTCTCATCTCGCCGTAATGTTTCTCGGCTGCTTCAACAGAGACCTCTTGAAAAACCCATGCTGTTCTACACTTGATTATAGAGGAACACTGACAAAAGTATAATATGACGCAGAGTAGAGGCACTGCAGGGACAGGTAATGGCAGACTGTGTTCAGGTGTACACACCTTCAGTCTGCACGGGTTTGGCCAAATCTAATGCAGCTCGCTAACCAGAGAGAGAGGCACGGTTCACAGAGCAGCCCCCGTGTCTAAATCCCTCTGATCGATTCCTTTGCCTCACAGGAGATTGGAATCGATAGTCAGAGAAATCCATCGAGTCATACACTACAGACCATGATTTTCACATGAAATGTTATTTCAAAGGATGAACCTGCAGTTCTGGTCCAGGCATGGTCAAGGAGAGAGCGTACAGTAATGTGTATTATTTTTCAGTACTTATAAATTACTACATTTATCGACAGAAAATTCAATTCAAATCATTTAAATTTTTGGCCTTTTTTCATTTGTTTAAGTCAATAATGGCACTGGCTGGTTTTAAGTTATTTGAGGACAACTCAGTTTGCTCTAATGATTGGCATTTTCCATTATTATCAGGAGTTTTATTTGAACCTAAATCAGTTTATCTTAAACAGTTGACAGCTGCAGCCCAACATCTTTTCATCCCTTTTCCAATTTTAAGGCATGTCTCAAATGAACACTTGATGTCTGAGGGTATTTTTATGTCAAATCTATGCAGGTGTGGCTTCATTGGCGGGAAAGACGCACGTTTGGTATATTCTGTCCTCGCTGTCCTTGGTGCCTGTCTGCAGAGATCTTAAAAGCTCCCCCTTTTGTCATTTGAATGTGCAAATCATTGTGAGGGACAGCAAGGCATCTGATGGAAATGATTATGGGGTCGAAAATAACAGGTTTCCTTTGTCCGGCGTTGATTGTTGATTGGACACTCAGAGCCGGTCTGCATGGAGAAGCGCGGTGACTTCACGACTCGTAACAGTGGCGGAGATGGCTGGAAAAAAAAAAAGATCAGTCAAATGAAATCAAGGAATTTCAAATTTGGATTGAAATCTTGAGGATGAATAGGACGTTCTGCTCAGATGATTTGACAGGAAGGCTCAAATAAGTGCCGTTAAATTGATCAAATCCTCCCGGGATCTGATAATGGCATT
This sequence comes from Solea senegalensis, assembly GCF_019176455.1. Taxonomy (NCBI): domain Eukaryota; kingdom Metazoa; phylum Chordata; class Actinopteri; order Pleuronectiformes; family Soleidae; genus Solea; species Solea senegalensis. Next base: position 22,205,160 of record NC_058024.1, on the reverse strand, counting down.
AATATCACCACCGCCTCTTTATCTTATTCGTCTTCATTTGTTGTACAGCACCTCTGTCCTGCCCTTTACGATCAGATTGAGGCCTTGATGGGGAGGCGTTGGCAAGTGTGTGTCATGTCGGATAGGCTTTTTATCTGGCACTGTGTCCATGCATTGTGGCGATGCTATCAGTTTTAAAAACCTTTCTCCTCAATGGGGACCTGTCAGCCAACAATGGCAAGCAGCATTACCCAGAGTGCATAGGGACAAAGAGGTTTTTTCCCCCCACCCCCTTATCGCCGGGCCTGGAATATTCAGACTGATTTAACTGCTTTTACCAAGTGGAATTGTGGAATTGTGAAGAAAGAGAAGGATTCTGTGACCTGTGCACAGGTGACGATGTTTACTAACGGAGATTTATAGAAAGCAGCAATCGCAGATTCATGGGCTAAATGGGGGCACGTAAAAAAAATAAATCTTTTTTTAAATCATTGACTTTTAATTTCGACTTCTCTCCTCCCTCATTACAGCTATCTCTCGCACGCCGCCCTATCTTCTCAAGTCTTTGAAGTGAGTGTGCAGTTTCGGAGGAGGCATGGTGATCTGTCTGAAGAGCAGCGAGACACTGATGAGCTGTGCATGGAGAATGCCATTCACTTTGCTGAATTTGCACTGTGTATTGGGGGCTTTAATCCGGGGGCACATTTGTTTATTGGCATACAAATGAACATCTGCATGGAGCTATGCTTTGACGCCATGGTCTCGGCAAACTCCCTAATCATTTAAAAGCCTGGGGATGCAGAGAGAGGGGGGGGAGGGAGGTTGGGAGGGAGGGAGACAGCCCCGCCCAAGGCCTCCATCATGCACTCCTTTATCTGAATTTCACTCTTACTCCCTCTCTCCTTTTTCCAGGCCAACACTTTAATTTCCAGTTTGCTGTTTGACTCTCTCTTGACTTGACATTATAAAGAGGCATGTTTGTAACCTTCAGTGGTTAAAACAGCAGCCATTTCTCATAGCGGACACCTCAACACAGCCCTTGATGCATTTGTCCGTTTGTGTGGCCGTGACTATGAGCTGCAGAACGATGTTGGTTTTGGCCCGAAGAAGAAATAATTGTTGGTTGATACGGATCTTCAAAACAATTCTTGTGCAGGATTGGGATGTGTAATGACGCAGCCTTGGTAGAAGTTTATACTTTCTGAGTACTTAAGGAGACAATCACGATTTGTAGTGATTCACGAATGGTTGGTATGTAGTTTTGTGCTTTAACTAATTATTATATAAAACTTACCTAACTTTTTATTACCTGTAAAACGATGATAAACATCATGACATTAGAAGGCAATAGATTTGGCCATTAAAAAATTTAGTTTTATTAGCCAAATCTAGGCCTGTAGTTAATCAAGTGTTTGGCTCCATTTAGCTAAAATTAGTTCATTCTAAAGTCATATTTTTTGAGCCATAATATCCCAAGACGAAATGTTAATGGTGCAAAGCGCACAGAAGAATAATACCGTGTTTTTGCCTCCGTGCTAAGAAGTAGCACAGTGTGTCCGCACCCTGTAATTGATTTAACGTTCCCTTAAATCAAAGCCACACCACCAAAAGATGAAGGTGTAGTGTTTTATTCACAGATAACCTGTGCATTTCAGACGGCTTTTAGATCTCTGAACATTTCACCGCATGTTGAAATTCATTTTTACGTGAGCTCACCTCTTCACCCCCGTGCGGCCCTGTGGCTCATGTAAACTGAACAAATGAGTTTCCTATCACATATTGTGATTTTCACCCTGACATCTCTGAGAGCCCCTTTGTCCATACATTCCCTTTACATTTAATTTTGCTGAATAAATTGGATGTCAGTCATTCCTTACTTACCATAAAATGATTGTAATGCACCTGTGTATCAGTGTGTGTGTGTGTGTGTGTGTGCACCAGAGTCAGCCTGGAGCCTCCACTTACAGGAGAGGTGTCACCGGCCAATATTGCCCGGTGTTTATCTAGTTTGAATGTCTTAAGTTCGCACTATTTGACACCTAGAGATTCTGATATGGGTTTGCTGTGGAAATAGAATGACGGAGGAGCGACTGGAGTGTATGAGATAAGAAAAGGAGTTAAAAATGTATAGCTCTATAACAGTTTTGCTACTTTAAGTAAGCAGATCTTCCCTACATCCACACCACATTGTTTATATTTGTGTGTGTGTGTGTGTGTGTGTGTTGTACCTTATGGGCTGTTAATGAAGAGCAGTAAATGAAATCCTTTATTGTGTTTGATATAATGTCAGTTTCCATTAAGGAAACTGGTGCTAGGAATGATTGCTAGACTATGGGGACCAGGAAAGAGGTGCTCAGTGTGTGTGTGTGTGTTCCTCCATGCTTGTGTGCACACCCCAGGGTACTGCAGAGGCGCTGTGTTCTGTAATTATAAAGTCATTAGCAGGTGTCCAGAGGAGATATGAATATGACTGTAATCTGTCCCCACCCATGATGGAGCGCTTGTCTCACATTCAAATGTCAACCTGTCTCAGCCGAGCCACTGAGCGAGCTCACAGGTTTACATTCGAACCATCTAGATATGCACATGTACTCCCACATATGACAGCCTTTTGTATGCACCTGCTTTTTTTTTTTATTTGTTACGTGTCATTGACAATGTGAGTTTGGAAAGCAATAGCCCTCAATTGGAAGGATGATTTGGTAACTCCATGTGAAAGACGACATTAAACATATAGATAGCACGTCACTTGTGACAGAAATCAAAGTGGCAGAAGAACAAACCTCATATTCAGACTGTTTGAGAGGCGTACAGAGACAAATGATCCGCTGGCCTGCACCTGGTCAGACATTATAGCCGGCAGACATTGTAGCACTGGCAAGGAGACAAAGTCACATTGTAATCTAGAGCGGGTGTTTCTATAGCAACAGTAGGCATCTAACCTAACGCTGGCATTTACTGGAATCTGAAATTGGCAAGAGGAGGCTGGTGTTAAAGATAGAGAGATTAGAAGAGATGAAGATAAGACGGGGCAGGGAGGACCAGGAGTAGAGACGGGGCAAAGGGAGGAGAGAGGAAGCAGATTGAGATAAGGGAGTGGAGAGGAGGGAGGGTAGGAGATGAGCGGAGGAAGATTGATGTAACAGAGGGGCTGGAGATCATCACCTGACCTTAGTGTTTGTCTCCTGTTTGGAATTTGTTGGTCCACTCAGCATGATAGATTTAATTTACTGATAGCACTTTGTGTCAGAGGGAATTTCTCAGACTGTGTGTGTGTGTCTCTGTGTTGTGCGAGTGTGTAGTCATGGCCTTACATGCATTCACTCTTACAGGGGAGACATGTTGGACAACGAGCAGAATTCCAGTTCAAGACATTGCAGGAGTGAAGTTTAAGTATGTTACTGTCCCTCAGTCTGTGTTCTTTTTTTATAAACATACATGGTTTATTTGGCCACACGGTGGTTTAGTGGTTAGCACTCTCGCCTTGCAGCGAGAAGACCCGGGTTCGAGCCCCGGTTGGAACAAGGGCCTTTCTGCATGGAGTTTGCATGTTCTCCCCGTGTGTGCATGGGTTCTCTCCGGGTTCTCCGGCTTCCTCCCACAGTCCAAAAACATGCAATTTGGGGATTAGGTGAATTGGACACTCTAAATTGACCCTAGGAGTGAGTGTGAGAGTGAATGGTTGTTTGTCTCTAGCTGTGTGTGGCCCTGCGATGGACTAGCGAACTGTCCAGGGTGTACCCCGCCTATCGCCCGATGTAGCTGAGATTGGCACAGCACCCCCCGCGACCCTCTGGTGGAGGATAAAGCGGTTAGATGATGACTGACATGGTTTATTTTACCCGTATATACTTGTCATTACAGTCGCCCTCAGGGCTGCACAGAACAAGATTCACCAGCGCGTCACACGCCGTTTGTGACGTCAGCTTCTCAGTGCCGTGATTCCCAAACGGTTGAATAACTGCCAGATATCGAAAGTGAATGTTATCTTGGAAAAAGGGAGCAGAACGAGGCAGAGGACCTCACTCGTTCAACATTTCTTTGACAATATTCTACAGCCATAAAATCAAAATAAATCCAGACGGCCTGATTATCATTATAGTCATGAGATGGTTAAAGTGCCGTGAGCTGGGTTATTGGGTGGGTAAAGGTGGGTGACACAGCAGACCCAGCCCATATTTCAGTTTATCATGTTTCCTTAATCTCTGATGACACAACATGATCAGTTTATGTCTTAACATCAAGTATTTCTTTCACGTCTGCCATCGTGCGATTGTTTTTATGATGCATTATTCATCCATCCATTTAATACTAACTGCTTCATGTGGTGTAGGTTCCCATTATGTCACCAGAATAGCTCTTGAGCTGTTTAAGGATGCGTCAGTTTGTATATCGTGGTTGTAGATGTTCCTTATCCAAGTATTGTACACTTTCTTCCTGCCGCCTTCTCCTCCCCAGGTCAAAAACACACACCTGAGTGATCACATGATGCAAAATTGGCCATACACAAAGTGGTTCTCATGACAGCACTTATATAACATGCCTCGGGGACGGTCCCTTTAGGCGTCATGCTTGTCAGACCACAGTTGACGACAAGCATCAAGGCGACTGTCAAAAGAGACGTCGATGCTTTTCAAAATTGTTTAGTTGAAGTTAATATGAAATAAGCCAGGGCTTGCAGTGACGAAGGATGCAAACCTCATGGATCATTACGGCTTGAAACATGAGTTGCAGCAGCAGATGCACTTGTTTTCAAAGTTTTTTTAAATGAAAACTCTTACGCGGCGTTTGATTGCCCAACTATCGGCTTTAACAAGACCACATTCTGAGGCACGCACAGTTGTGATTAGAAAGGTAATAGCTAAGAAGCGGAAATGGCTTTTTGGAGGGAGAATTTATAAAAAGGAACCTCTTTGCTGCGGAGCTGCTTGAAACAGACAAAGCTTAATTGTTCATTGATCAAGTGAAAATTTGTCTCAAAGGGAGGATTTTTGACATTTAAATAATTCATAAAACACACAAGGAGATATTTCCAAATCGTTGGGCTGTCTTTGCAAATTGAGGAGAAGTGATGATTAGAAAAAAAACAAAAACTTTTTTATTAACAGGTGCCAGTGTAAGAAAAATAATCAATGTTATCCACTTCACCTGTCACTGGTTTTAAACTTTTGGCTGGATCGATGTGAATGTCTTGTGTGCAGTGGCTGGACTGTGCCGGGCGAGAGCCGAGTGTGGGATTGCTGGCTTGGTGTTGTATCAGACATGTGTTTAACCCTGACCCGCGAGCCCACAGAGATCTGTGACCAGCCACAGCAGATGGCCATGCGGTCTCAGGGGCTGCTCAGAGGGTCACGGTGTCCTAGGACTCATCCACATAGAGACACTTCTTCTGTCCAAGGCCACGTGGTCTGTGTCAGACTGTGTCGTTGGAGCGATATTTCCCTTCATGAGCAGACTTGTTCTCACTTTAGGTGCTCGTTCAAACACATCAAAGCACAAATGATTTGTCTTCCTGTGTACACGGGGCCGGTGATATCGGCTGCACAGGTGTGTGACAAATAAAAGATTGATATAAAACGTCTTAGAAATGCGTCGGGTTGCATCAACCACCTCAGCAGCTGCGATACACACACTGGAAGAGCATTTTTTTAAAATACATGACCACATTTTTGTGTGGAGGGTGGTGTGTAACATTTACTGTATGTGTGTGGATCTCCTGGTTTTTTATTTAGTCTTCTTCTTATATTAATCTGTCTGTATACAGTGCAGTGTGTGGGTAGTGGCCCCCCTAGTGGGCCGCGGCAGTACTGCTGGTGGGCCGTTTTATATTTAGGTTTTAAATAGCTATATAATATAATATAATAAGTAATTATAAGGAGTAAAACCAGGCCATGGCATTTAAATGATGCATTTCTGTATCCCATGTTCACATGATAACAATGATATATGGTAAATATTGATCCTGGTCCTGTGTGTTGATCAGAGTCGTGATTTGAGTGAGCCTCAGATTTGAAAGCAGACGCTGGCACTAAGTTTGGTAAATATGTACACGATTGTGTTTGCTGAGGGACGTTGGACTGCAAACAAAACGATGGTGTATATTTCTTTCTGAGTACATTATTTGTTTTTGAGAAAAGCTGCTGGACCTCATCCCAAGTGTTTACTTACAGAAAACCAAATGTACCCAAATGTTTAAATGCACTTTTGTAAGTCGCTTTGGATAAAAGCGTCTGCTAAATGACATGTAATGTAATGTAATGTAAAACAGCCTTGAATAATGAGCTGTAATGCCGCAGTATAGTGAGAGTAAACTCTTTAGAAGCGAGGGACTAATCTAAACCGGACTGGACTTCAGATCAATCCTTGCTGGCAGACGCAACAACACTGTTGCTCTGCCACAATCTCTCTCCTTCTCTTTATCTTCTCTCTCTCTCTCTCTCTCTCTGCAGAGGCTATTTTTAGCCCAGGTAGCTTTTTTTTCCCCACTGCATCGACCACCACCACCACCACCACCCATCTCTGCCCTCTTAATTCATCCCTTCATATCTCCCCGACCTCAGCCTTCATCCCAACTCCTCAACTTAACCCAATGCACTCCCTGAGCGATCCTCTGTGATCGCTCCACACGCCTTCCAATCTCACCTGTAAGACTGGGGATGGAAATGAGGGACGTGCAGGTGTGTTCAGGAGGTTCATCGTCGGGGTTTGGGGCAGATTTCACTCCTCCTTTTTTGTCCACTTTCATCCAAGCTGTCTGATTAGAACCAGTATGTCAGCTAAGAAACATGCCATGGTATAGAAAGAGGCTCAAAAAGTCCAAAGGGAACTTACGGGGGGGTTCGAGAAACAAGGTAATTGAGCGTTCTATGTGTGTAACACAAATGCAAAACAAAACCGAAGGAGAATAAGTGTCGAGTGTAAAATAATTAAGTGGAAAATGGTGTAATTGAGCAAGAGACAAATGCTCTCTCTCTCATTGAACCATGGTTGCAGTTCTTCCAGTGAGGCCTTGAAAGTACACCTGCTTGCAGCCTGTGTATGGGGTCTTGCCGGGAGCTTGGTTTTAAGATGACTTGCAGTCGATAGTTTTATAATCGGAGCAAATAAAGGCCACGGCATAAACTCCCATTGTTTTGCTTTTTTCTTTTTCTATATTTTCTTACGGTCCAGACTGAAAACACGTCCAGCTGATGCTGATACGACTCTCGGAGAGTTTTGCTCCACGTTACATCTGAGCTCAACAGTTTTCCACAACACATGTGCCACATACATCTCTCTGACAAATGGCGTTGGACAGATGCTTTACATCCCTTCGATATCTCTGCGGCGATCTGCTCGCCTCTTCATGACTGTCATTCCACATCACACTACTACTCCTGTGTTCTGTGATGCTGATTATATTCTCATGCTGCACAGTGTGATTGAATATAACCATGATTCTCTCTCTCTAGCTTACCACGGCAAGGAGCCGGGGCTGTTGTAAGCGCTGCTATATCTTCTCTCATCATCTTTCTTTTCACTCTTCTCTTCTGCACAGGAGAATGCCATTTCATACTACGATTCCAAAGCGGATTCTGACTATGTGAGTACAGTAAGGACTGCTTCCCACTCCCCCGTCTGCCTGCATCAAATCCCGACTCTTACCCCCGCCACCCTTTCCTGCAACCCCACCCCTCCCCCTGGCCTCCTCGGTGTTGATGCCCCGCCTCCGTTCACAGGCGCCCGGGCTGTCTGTGTGTTAGTGAGGTGACACTGCTTCATGGTGAGTTGGTGTGACAGAGCAGGAGCAAGCCAGCGTGCATGTGACGACAGTGATTCCCGCTGTCCTCCCCCACACCCAGTAATCAGAGTGTTTCCCCTTAACCCTGGACCCTAACTGTGTCAACTTTAACCCTGAAACTGTGAAAAATCTGTCTCCACTGCAATTATTATGAGATGCAATTTCCACCATGCATGTCAGTCACACTCTGGAGAATGTGAATGGGATTCAGAGAAAAGGCCTACAGGCCGGGTAATGTAGGGTCCTCTGCAAATCACCGGAATCTGACTGCAGCCCAGTTCCTGCTCAGAGCCCGCTCGCCCGCTGATTGATTAACTTTCATGGAGGAGTTCTAGAATCACCCCCACCCCCAGATCACCAAATCACGAAAAGATGGGAAGAGAGTGAGACAGAGAGGTGAAGAGAGTGAGAAAGGAAGGCGTAGAGGAGCAATAAATCATGATGTGATTTTCTCTTTGTGCACACTACTCCTGTGATTAATGACTCAGCACTTTAGGGCCTGTCAGCACATCTAATTGGCGAACATCGGTCATCATTAACATGGCACACTGAGGCTGAGCCAGTGTGACACACCCCCTGACCCTCACTTCACCAGCCCCCCGCCGCCACCCAAAGACAGCGGCGGAGGTGAGGCAGAGGTCATTCCTCATCTCTGCAAACCTAACAGCAGCCCACCAGTACTCCCCTATCTGTATCTTGAGTCCTCCCACGATGACCCTTTTCAATTAAAACCTTGTACTATTAGAGAGATATGATGAGGATTTGGTTTTACAGAAAGGTAAGTGATGGCCAGGCTCTCTTATCCAGGCCTCGTCTCCTCTGTTCATTATCCTGTATGCTGTACCCTGTCCAATTTCTCCACTTGTTTCTGTGCCTTTGATGGAAAAGTGTCATGCCACAATTTAAAAGCATGTCGACGACTCATTCCGGCACTTTATCTGGTACATATAGGTCTATACAAACGCATGTATTATCAGTTTCAGTTAAACTCTTTAAAGTAATTACACGCAAATGTTTGAAGCCTTTTAGCTGGGACTTTTTTAACTGGGCAGCCCATGACCCAGTGGAAAGGAATTGGGCTTGTAACCAGAGGGTTGCTTGTTCAAATCCTGGATACAGATAAATACTGCCTACTGCTCTTGTGTCTGGTTTGTGTGTGTGTTCACTACTGGTTGTGTACAAAGGATGGGTTAAAAGCAGAGGTCAAATTCACTTATAAATAAAAACAATACTAAGTCAAGGTCCAGCGTACTCACAGGGCACTCACACACATATTTATTCTGCATTGATACAGTACACCTGCTTCACTGTTTTGTCATGTGACCACTCTCCATTGGTCAGATGAGATAACATAGTGTGATTTGTGTTTAACTTTTGGTATTTTGTTCAGACTCACTAACGAGATCACCTTCTTGTTTTGAAGTATGTTGTTTCTGCAACTCAACTTCCAGATTATCCTTTTTCTGTAGCTTCTACACCTTTGGTTCCTCTGGGAGAACCTTTCTGCCAGTCATATCCTTAGGTGCTAATGTACTTAATTAACTGTTTTGTTTTGTTGCAAATGACACGTTGACTGTGCTCGAGGAAATTACTGCTTTTATGAATGTTGGTTTATGAAGAACTATTTGTCGGTCTTTTTATGCTGTGCATTCCTGCGCTCTTTCAAGTACACACACACACACACACACACACGCGTGTGACAGGTTTCAGGCAAATGTTAGTCGGGCTGAAGGCGGGAGCGAAAGAATCTTCAAAATGTCATCTCTGGCCTCTTCAGCCTTTAATTAAACCTTGAAAACGGGGAGATAAAATTAACAAATTGGGTAATGAATTGAGCAAAACAGGTGGTGGATGGTTGAAGAAAATGAACCAATCAGTCTTTCCTGTGTGGATTTATTCCGCTCCTAATTAGACGCTGCCTTGGTTAATTATGATTTGGCTCTTCTGAAGGAAGAAAGGAAGAAAAGAAAAAAAACTCCCTGCCCGACATTGACAGAATTAGTGTCAGACTTTAGAGATAAACAAACACCCTCACCCTCACAAGAGCCTGCATCCCTAACCTAATCAAGTTTAATGAATATATATTCTCTCAACTAATCTCTTCTAAACCAACTTTCAAAATTGTCAGAATTATATAAATTTATACAAAACACCTCCTCCCATATATACAGTTTATACAGTATACATTACAGCAATCAATTGAATTCTAGAGCTGCAAATAAAGATTGAGTCATTCTTTTGTCCATAAAATGTCGGAAAATGTTGAAAAATGCCGTCGTTTACCAAACCTGGAAATCACATTTACATTCAGAGATTAGAAAATATTCACATTCCGAGATTAGAAAAAGTTCACATTCAGAGATAAGAAAATATTCACATTCCAAGATTAGAAAATGTTCACATTCACATTCTGAGATTAGAAAACATTCACATTCTGAGATTAGAAAACATTCACATTCTGAGATTAGAAAATGTTCACATTCTGAGATTAGAAACATTCTGAGATTAGAAAATGTTCACATTCTGAGATTAGAAAAATGTCACATTCTGAGATTAGAAACATTCAGAGATTAGAAAATGTTTGCATTCTGAGATCAGAAACATTCAGAGATTAGAAAATGTTCGCATTCTGAGATTAGAAAATGTTCCCATTCAGAGATTAGAAAATGTTCACATTCAGAGATTAGCAAATGTTCACATTCTGAGATTAGAAAAGGTTCACATTCTGAGATTAGAAACATTCAGAGATTAGAAAATGTTTGCATTCTGAGATTAGAAACATTCAGAGATTAGAAAATGTTCGCATTTCAAGATTAGAAAATTTTCACATTCAGAGTTTAGAAAATGTTAATTCATACATCATTGTTTACCAAACCTGGAAATCACATTCCGAGATTAGAAAACATTTACATTCAGAGATTAGAAAATATTCACATTCCGAGATTAGAAAAAATTCACATTCAGAGATAAGAAAATATTCACATTCCAAGATTAGAAAATGTTCACATTCACATTCTGAGATTAGAAACTGTTCACATTCTGAGATTAGAAAATGTTCACATTCTGAGATTAGAAAATGTTCATATTCACATTCTGAGATTAGAAGCATTCAGAGATTAGAAACATTCAGAGATTAGAAAATGCTGGAAGAAAAACTGATATAAAAAAATCAAAAATGATAGGGTCAGAGGGGTTAACTGTTGCTTATTGTATTCAAACGAAATGAATTCTGTTGTTGACTTTGAACAGGACCAAAGCACAAAAATGCCACGGCGCGTCCCACAAACACATCATAATTGCATTTTAATAGTCAATTAGAGTTGGCCCATCAATCAGTTTCTGACATGGGGGTTTTGATTTAATCTCTCCAAAGTTCAAACGTTTTTTTATCGTGTCACATCCAGTTAATAGCTTTTGCTCTATTAAAATAATAATTATATATGTATAAAAAAGTCCCACATTTGCTGCACTCACTCACACAACATGCTTATTTTGTTTGAGGTCAAATTTTGCTTTTTTTTGTCATCGGAGTTCACGAGGAATGACCAGACATACGAATTGTGTTTTACAAATATTCAATGAATAAAGGGTAATGGAGGATGAATAATTAAGGAAGAATGGTGGAGGCATGGTGCCAGACGGTGCTAAGGGCTACTTCTGTATGGCACTGTATCAAAGAGCTTGGTGCATGAGCGCACGTTAATTAAATTGTCTTTATTTAACAAAGACCCGTCCGTGGCGCTGTACATTTACATTTTTGAATGTTGATGTAAAGATGTGACCTGTTCACTATGGTATGTGCTGCTTTTCTACTGTAAGAACACATTTAACGGGGCGAGGTTTAGTGAGCACTCCAAGCATGCACACTGAAATCAGATCTCAGGATAAGTTAATAAACTCAGAGCGAGCCAGAGAGTGAGGTTATATCTTCCTGCCATTTTCTTTTCTTTCTTTTTTTGTCTTTTCACATCCCACAATCACTTCCTCCCGTGGGAACAGACACAGATTGTACTCTATTGATAACTTATCAAGATAAAAAAAAGCTTAAATGTCAGTGTTACCGCTTTATCTTTTGGCTTTCTTTGATATCTGACACTTTCCTAATGTGATGTAATGTAATGTCAGTGTGTGTCAGACCGAGCTGATGAAAACAAGCACACGCATTTGACCTATTTTACATTTCTTGTTTCGTTTATACAACTGCATGTTATAAGAGACAGGCTGTTTCTTTATATTTATATCATTGGAGACTTAACTGTGATTATGTGGCGTTGGTTGCTGGTTACTGTTGGGGTTCATTGGTACGGCACCTCATATGTCTGTGATATAAGACTAATGAGTCTCTGTGTTTGGTGTCTGCTCTGATACCTGCTGCTGTTCCATGTGTCACAGAAATATCAAAATTGTGTTTAACATTATCTGAATGCTGTGTGTGCAAGACTTGACGATCACACAGTATACTGTAATAGATGGGGATGTTTAAAGCCACAGAAATGCAGCACTCATTTCACATCTGTCTGTGTGTGTGTGTGTGTGTGTGTGTGTGTGTGTGTGTGTGTGCACAGACAGAGGATGGAGAAGAGGAGAGCGTGCTGGAGAGCTCGTCCTCTTTGGCGCTGGAGTTTGTGGATGATCCCAATTTCAAAAACAAGGTCAACTACTCTTCCAGTGCGGTCCAGATTCCCACAGACATATACAAAGGCTGTAAGTACACAAGAAAGCTTTTTCTTTATTGTTGTGTGTGTGAGTGAGCGAGTGAGCGAGCGAGTGAGTGAGTGAGTGAGTGCATCTACTAATGGAAATTAGACCGTTCATTTGTTACATTTGATGCAATGAGCCATTGTTGCACTTGTTGTGAATACTTTTTTTTTCCTGTAATAATTGGTAACGACACAGAAAATGGTTCTTTGATTTATGCAACAGTGTAGCAGTAGTTACAGTTACAGTCCACTTCCCTCGTCACTCTTTTTACCCCACTGCCATCAGAATCCTCAACAGCTGAACGGCACTACAATAATCCTGTCACCTGGTTACACTGTCACTTTAATCTGTTACCGTCACTTTAAAACCTGAAACATGTCACTTTAAATCTGTTAAATTGCACAACCAGTTCACTTTATGTACAGTTCTTATTTTTACACTTATTTTATGCATATATGTTATTTTAGTTTCTTTGTAATATTTATATTTTCTTTATACTTTTTTTACAAAAGCATCTCTTTTTTACTTTATGCTGGTGTTTTTGAGTGGACAGCAAAGTAAGAATTTCATTGTACAGGGAAACGTGTTTCTTTACTGTGCATATGATAATAAACACTTTGAATCTTGAATCTTGAATAGAAGATTCCAAAAGATGAGAAATGAATTCAGTAAACACAAACCAAGAAATAACACAACATAACACAAATGATGAATAATCAAAAAATGGTGACGGTCCATAGCATAGAAGCTGAGATGTTTCCATGAATGGATTTTCTCGTATTTGCTGACCTCTCCAGTATTTTAACTTGAGCTCTCCCTATTATTTTTATATCAGCCAACATTTCAACACACTAACAGGATTTTAGATGACAGCAGCTCTCTCACACCAGATTCCTACAGTGGTTTCTTGCGTGGGCATGGGCTCCCACGCCTGTGAACCTGTCCTGTGGACATAACACCCCCCATAGTCCAGCTACAGCTGCCAAATGAACAAAGGGGGAACATATGTACCTTTGGGAACTCTTGATTTTGCTTGTCATGTTCCCTCTGTTACCCACCTCTAACCTTGCGGACACTCTCTGTCTGTCTGTCTCTTTAAAGACTCAAAAAGCAGAGATTGACAGCCATTTTACAGTGCTTTTCTTTTTCTTTTTCCTTTTTTTCCTCTTCTTTTTCTTATTGTCAAGCTTTATGCCTCCTTTGCTGAAGAGGCATTGTGTGTCACCTGTCGGAAATATGCACTCTCCAGCTGTGTCTCCAGACAAGTCTTGTCTGAAGTAGGCTTTCTTGGTTCAGGGAAAAATGTCAAAGGGCACCGCTAACTCACAACAGAGCAATCAGGCCGGCACATTGTTCTGGGCCAGCTCTGGTTCTCTTGTCTGAAGATTTCAGTCAGAGAATAAAGGCCTCTTGATTGAGCTGAGATGAATAGACTTGTACAGTGTATGGGATTTGTTTTTCATTTCTCTTTTCTGGAAAATGTTTACTATTGATGTGTATTTCGCTCCCGTTGTGAAATTGTGATTTTTGTGCCGACTTCACTGTGACCATTTGCTGCCCAAATGTAAAATAACTCCCAAAGAGGCTTTTCTACCAAACCAAAACGTCCAAAGCACAAGTCAGCCGCACAAATTCTGATGACTTTCCTTGAGACGTCACTTGAGTTGTCTTCAGTAGTTGGCTGTAGGCGACTGGACTTCCTTGAGCTCAGTCGAAGACGTTTCACCGCTCGTTCAAAAGGCTTCTTCAGTTCTGTCTTCAACTCAAACCAAGCGAGTCCAGTCGCCTACAGCTAACGACTGAAGATGAGTGTGACTTGGACGACTGAGAACCTCCACCTACACGTCACTTGAGTGACAAACAACCATCCGCTCTCACATCTATGGTCAATTTACAGTAACAATTAATTTACAATTAACCTAATCCCCATATTGCATGTTTTTGGACTGTGGGAGGAAACCGGAGAACCCCGGAGAACATGCAAAACTCCATAAAGGTCCTTCTTCACGAACCTGGGTCTTCTTGCTGTAAGAGGCAAGTGTGCTAACCGCTACACCAACCGTGTGGCCCCAGCCCAAGGCTTCATTAATCACTTTAAGCATCACGTGCCTGAATCTAATCAATACATTTGTGTTCAATAACCTGCAGATGACACTCCATCAACTATTATCCCAGTGATCTTCTCACACTTGTGCAATGCTAAATCAGTGGAGCACTTTTTAACTCATTCATCTTGCAGGACTTTACATGAAATCCATATCCCTGGAGTTGAAATATTGAGAGTATAGTGAAATGATGAAAGTGAGTTGTCACCTATGCGGCGCGTTCTATACTCCGGCCCCGACATCGAGAGCCCGCAGGTTGCCTTGGAGAGGATGTCTGGGGAAACTGATGTGGGTGTTTTGCTGTCCTCTGGGTCTGGATAGGTCTGGATCTACAGTTTATCTGTGGGTATGGTATTAGCGGAAGAGTTTGAGTGGGCAGACTGAGCGCTCTTCCCTCAGGGGGGAGGCTAGAGGGAAGGCAGAGAGGAAAGAAAACTATAGGGAAAAATGGAGTGCAGTCCAAATTACAGCATCATGTCCAACAATTATGATGAAATTTTCAAGTAGTTTCCAATTAGTGCTCATACTTTATGTAGTTGCTCGCTTTGATTTGTACACATTGGTAATGCACTGAATAATCTGACTGTTTTCCGGAAAATGGCAGCTTTAAATTGCCAGTTACATGGAAACGGCTGTCCTTGGAGGAGAACTGAGATAGATGGAGAGAGAGAGAGAGAGAGAGAGAGAGAAAGAGGGGATGAGAGGGGACAGAAGGGGAAGAAACACTTTAATAATAGCAACCATTTGGAGCAAAAATATATTTTTTTTATTGTGATCTTTTCAGCAGCTAAATGAGGCGGCGTATCCATCCTGGTTTGATTTGTCTGCCAGGCCCCATGTCCATTTATTGAGATTGAGAGTGTTCCCTGAGCGCAGTAATGAACCATTTTATGATTCATTATCCCGCTGCTGATTCCTGCTGCCAAGTCTGCAAACTTTCTAATTAGCTTAGGTCAAACATTCATACAGTTTTCTTCTAATTATCACTGCTTATTATTGAACGGACATCGCAACACGGGGGAATAAATTGAGGAGGGCGGTGATGTCCATGCTTGTATTCTACTGCTGGATGTTACTGATGTTGTGAAGAAGGGGTAGCACTTTAAATTAAATCTAAGATAACGAGGAAAAGATGTTTGCAAACTATTCTTTGGAGACAGTTTTATAAATTCAATCTGACTGGTTTTTGGAGTCAGGTCGGGTTATTGGGTCGTTCTCTGTACATAGAAGAACCTTTTTGAAAAAGGAAGTGCTTATTGTCTACTGTGTGCACATAGTGTATGCCTACATTAGTATTTGTGTGAGAATAATCAGCCTCTGTTCACAGCGTGGCATAGAGGAAACCACCAGTGAATGTGGGTAGTCCTTTCACTAAATTTGAAGTTTAAATCCACTGCATGCAGTGCTGCTTCCAGCAGCCTAACGTCATGATGTCAGTTTGCTATTGTAGTCGGGCACAGTGGAAAAACTTGGTTATCACAAATGAATGGCTTACAGTGTGTGTGTGTGTGTGTGCAGATGAAAGAGCAGAGCTCAAAAAATGATTTGCCTGGAGTGATTATCTCACCCCACCCTCACACACACAAACTCACCAGAACCATCATCTCACCCTTCCCTATATATGGCCGTCCGATCGCCACTGAAGCCACTGCTTCATTCGTCTTTATCAGACTTGCTTCACATGTTTCCAAGCACGCGATTAGTTTGTCTGCCGGCGTGTGTTCGGCAGGTAGTGGACAGTTGTTTCCAGTTCAGTTATTTCTCTTCCAAAATGAAATCCGTTATACACCCCAGTGCCTATCTCAAGCAGTAATTATAATTAGGCTAAACATATGAACAATTCACAGTGTAATCCAGAGGTTAAAAACATTCCGTCATTCATGCGACTTTAATTAACAAAAGTGACATAAAGAATAAAAAGCAGCAGAAAGTGTGTACTCCCTGCCCTTTGAGTGTCTCCGCTCCAGGCAAGAAAAAAAAAAAGAAAAAACTAAGTGCAACAGATACAGCAGATAGAGAGTCAGCACAGTGTTCAGTCAGATTTAAAAAAAAAAGAAAGGATTAAAAGGGAGAGATTTGCCTTCGCAGGGTTTAATTTGACTCAAACTACTTCTGATTTCTCTCGTCTTTTTTTTTTCTTTTTTTTTTATATAATTGATGCAGAGAGATGTCTGCACGCCTGGTTGGCAAAGACGACATGTGATAGATGACTCAGGTCGGTCCACAAAAGGAAAGCGTTGCAGTGAGAGGGGGAAAAGAGCCGTGCTTTGTTCGTCATATTATATATCGCCGCGGCCCACAATTAATGACTGATCCCATTTTCCTACATATTTCTAAATGACATCAGTCATCTTTAAGTCGGACACTATGAAGATTTGATTCAGCAAAGTCAACAGTAGGAAATATTGCCGGTAAAAAATAGGTTATTTTCTGTCGTTTGGTGGCGGGAACTGATTCTCTTTTGCAGGGTGTCTGATCCGAGTCAGAAACCAGGTTTCTTTTTCTGATTACATCGTTCTGATCTGATGTGTGGCTTGCAAGTAGTCGTAGTATAGTAATCCCCCTCTTCATATCATATGTAATGTTTGTTACGTCTATTGTTCCACGTGTTGACCTCCCGTGCTTTTATTGAATCATTTATGCCCAAAAAATGAACTGCTTCTTCAAAACAATCTGACACAATTATTCTTTAAGTCATCACAATGTTTATTTTATTTATCCTGATCGTAGAAGGACACGATCGTCACCATCTTCCACCATCGTCCTCGTTCAAGTGGCAACTCTTCATGTCATCACCCTTAACAATCTGAACTCCTATTCTGAAGAAGTTCACAGACTTGGACCTGTATCAAGGTTCCTATTGGATGATGTCAGCTGTCAATCACACCGTTTGAGTGATAAAATATAGTTAAAGGGAGCATCATTTATAAAATTGGCATCATGCGCTTGTAAACTTACTGTCATTAATGACATGATACAGTACACTTATTTCCCATAGACTAGTTTTGTCACTTTAGGGAAAAATCTGCAATCAAAAAAATCTCATAAAAATGATTTTAACTTAAACAAAATACAGCTCCACCACCAAGCAACAAAATCAATACACTGTGAGATAGGCACGAGATGATATAAACATTTCCCGCCACAATAATCCTAAACAAAAATGATTGCGGAAAAAATAGGTTTTAATTCAATTCACTTAAACAGGCATAGCTTTCTGTCTGTTTATGTTGGTCAGAAACATTTGATTTTAAGATCATAATAAGTCAGTCATAAGGAAAGATGCGGCTCCCTATTGTGGCACGTTACAAAATAAATCACAAGGACTGTATGTACGTGAATTAGAAAGGATTTTCAAGTCACTGACGTGAAATATTTATCTCCAGTCACGATTATCAGGATAGTAGAAATGCAGCATAATTAAGTGTTAAGTGTTTCTCTTATCACGAGTGATAATATCCGCTATTGTCCCATCTCTGTCGTGAAATTCAAAATTCAAAATTCTGACTAACGTGACATATTTATCTTAAACATATAAATCAGGGGTGTCAAACATACGGCCCGGGGGCCAGATCCGGCCCGCCAGAGGGTCCAATCCGGCCCACAGGATGAATTTGTTAAAATTTCACACTACGATTACAATGTCAAATACAATATTTTTATCTTCCAGATACCTGTGACTAAATGTTTGTGCCATTTTAGATCCAGTGTGATGTGTAAATAGTACATTTAGGCACGATATTGTTGAAATTGCACTTATATTTCTCAAGAAATGTCATGTTTTGTAAAAATATCCTTCATTAAATGTAAAACAAAGGAGAAAAAAAGCAAAGGGTTCTTATTGTTCATAGGTTATTATGCTATTATTTTACTATTTTTACTGGTCCGGCCCACTTGAGATAAAATTGTGCTGTATGTGGCCCCTGAACAAAAATGAGTTTGACACCCCTGATATAAATGAATGAATGAATAAATGAGTAATTGTTTTCTTGTCCAGCAGAAAAAAACCTCACCCCATTGTCTCACCCCAGATGCAAATGTCACGTAATATTGATGTGGCTGTGAGTGCACGTGCACGCGCACACGCAGCACATTACAGTGTATCTTGTATTTGTTTCACGTGCGCCATGTTTTCATAAAGTGGACGGAAGCTCCTCTGTCAACCCACTCACAACACTCTGGAGATCAAGAGAGATTTAAAAGTGTGTGTGGGGAGAAAAGCAAAAGTAATCTGTGAACGATCAGAAGATAGAAAGACAGTATAAACATTACAGTCTGTATTTTCTGTTCCATTTCCATGCTGCACCTTCCTTTCTCTCTGCCCCTCACTCACCAACCCACAGCGGTGTGCGCCCAGTGAAGTGGCGCTATCATTTACCTGCTCACTAATTATAACAGTCAGCACAGCAAACTCCACTTCACTCACCACTGGCCTCACAAATTACATTTCACGTGTTTGTTATTTACTGCTCTTCTTTAATTAGAAAAATAATTTGGAGTAACACGGAGCGGTGTGGTTAAATCTGTCCGAAACATATCATTCTGTATATATTAATAATCACCACTTCACAGCGAGAGACCCCTCCCACACACACACACACACACATACAAGCTGTCTGAGATTGCACTTCAGCAAAACTCAGGTATCTTCAACAACAAACGCGTTTAACGCTAAATGCTGTCTCAATGTGAAGCTGTTTGATTTCCCCCACTCACGTGGTGTTTAATTATAATTTGTTAAAGCAGCTTTTTTCATTTGCAAAGAAAATGCTTTCTGAAATACACTGGAAGGAATAGAAATTCAGTCACAGCCCGTTTCACAGAGCTATGTCAACAAAAACAACAACAAAAAAAATCAGCTCAGCAAAGGCTTTGTTTTAGCTCGTCTCTGTGGATGTGTGAGCTGCTGCCAGTTTGTGTTGCCGCCGTCTCCTCTGCAGGATGAAAGGTTTAAGGTTGAGGTTCTTTAACACTCAGCCAGGCCAGAGAGAAGCCCTGAAGGATGAGGAGTGACGAATCAACAGGGAGGAAACGGCGAGCAAAGGACACGATGTCAAAGAATGTAGAGGTGACGGAGAATGAAGGTGTTAATGATTCGAAGCTGTGCAGGAACATGGTGTTTTAGCA
This sequence comes from Solea senegalensis, assembly GCF_019176455.1. Lineage (NCBI taxonomy): Eukaryota > Metazoa > Chordata > Actinopteri > Pleuronectiformes > Soleidae > Solea > Solea senegalensis. The sequence goes on along the minus strand of NC_058024.1, from coordinate 22,185,468 downwards.
TCGCATCAGCCGTCCATTATCTATACAGCGCATCCTCTGAGGATTGCAGGATGAGCTGGAGCCAATTCCAGCCGACATTGAGCGAGATCCAGGATAAAGGTCTCCAGCCTTTCATAGGGCCAACATACAGAGACATCACATTCACTTCATTTCCATCGTGACGTCGCCTTTAAGGAGCACATTTGAATGGTGCTGCACTTTATCATCTATTTTCCTCTAAATGGGAATGCCGTGAATTCCTCAGGAAAGTGTTTTATTTACATTATAAGTCAGGTGTGAATTGGGCACATCTTCCCACACCAACTTTTGTAACCAGTGGAGTTGCCCCCTGGTGGCTATTCAATATAATCTCACTTCCTGATTGACTTCACTAGTGAAACTGGACTTTTTTGTACATATGGTCCACGTCTGGAAGTAAAAAAATCATTTGAGGAAGATTAAAGGGAACACGTTTTTTAATCAAATCCTCTGCATGGATGAATAGTACAAGGGTGAGTGAGAAAACCTGTATTTGTAATTAGGGTGAACTGACCTTTTTAGTAGAAAGACCAATGGTTTCTTTCCCAAACTCAATTATAATGCAAAAAGATCATGATAACCTTCTATTTCAGATCTGACGTTTGAAGAATACGCTCAGTGGATAACGTAAAAAAAAAAAAGCTCTTCATGTCTCCTACAGTACCTGTCTGCTTCAGTCATATTAATTCCATGTCAAAATAAGCAGTGCCACATAGTCACTCCATTTTAAAAGTAAATATGTAAATGCATGTTTGCCAATGACGGCAATATTGCTTGTGATCCTTCAAAGCTCCAGCTTCATTATTACCATTATGAGTTTGTGTGTACAGTGGGTTTGAAGCACAGATTGGTTCAGACGGCGTCTTATCACAAGTATATCAGTGTGAATCATGTGTGGATGAGGGGTTGGGGGGTTGGGGGGGGTCACATGATGAAGGAGGTGATGGTGGAAGGGAGTTGAGGAATGATCTCGCACAGAGACGCTCCATAAATCCCGTTCACAATTGTTTCCCCTACTTGGTGTGCAGTCTTGCTCCATAAAGGGGCAAATCCAAGGGTGTTCTAAATGTCAGGGGAGCAGCACGCTGATGAATTACCTTTTAAAGATATCACAGAGCGGCGCATTTCATGTGAAAGATGAGCCCAACACGGCGCTCGGTGGCTCTGTCGGCCCGTGGACATATTTCCCCCCCAGGGGAAATTTGTCTTTTTATCAACTGTCTTGCGAAGTCACAGCATATCCTAACTGAATAAATCAAAAAGAATTAGTTTGCTGCGTTGTCTTATCTGCTTTTTTTTTCTCTGCAGAGATTATACCTGCTGATGTGTTGCCCTCTGTGTGCGTGCGTTTGCTGTGTTAGCGGCTCACATATGACATGTGGTTTAGTTTAAGCTGGCAGCATAAGCACACACACACACACACACTGTTGTCTGTTGTATTCATAGACCATAAATAAAATGAGGACGTAGTCAAAACAAATTCATGCGTTTTGAACGACGCCATGTCAGTTTTTGAAAGTGGAAGTTCATAGATGTGCACGTATTGGACATTGGATATTAGCTGTCAATCACACTGCGGTCCACTCGCCACGCTGTATCATCCATCCATCCATCCATCCATCCATCCATCCATCTTCTACCAATCACTCATCAGGAAAATGTTTACTGACATTATTAATCATGTGTGAAGTCAAACTGAGTTCTTATTTCAACTGGTGGTATCACCCCCTGGTGGCCATTCAATACACTCACCTTTTTCATACCATATTTATTACTTACTTTACTTATCCCCATTACGCCAGTTGGCGCATAGGGCAGCAACCAAGTCTCTCCACTTCACCCTGTCTTTGGCCAACTTTGCACCAATAACTTCTCGAGAGCTTTCATCAGAGGCTTGATGCTCGTGTTGGCCTCCACACCCAGATATTGAGGTGCTGTTTCTGTAGCATATAACTTAAGGAAGGATGGTAGCCTTATGTGAGGTGGAGTTGGTTTGTTGGTCCTCTCCACTTAGCCTGTTGTCCTCCAGGTAATGGATTACTGACTCACACCACATGAGACCAGACAGGTTTAAGTTTCCCCCGGCACATCGAGCCCAACCAACTCCCGTCACCATGTAGGTGGCAGTTGTCTAGCAATCTACCACTACTGGCAACACGAGACAGATTCCACATTTATATGGTTGTATTATTCTTTTTTTGTGTGATAAAATTTTTTATTTTATTTTATTTCACTGCCTTTTTTAATTTCAAAAAAGGCAGTACATTATAATATAAAATACAAAACATGAAGACAGAGATAAGAATGAAAAGATGACAATATATAGAAACCACAACAATGAAATATATGTATCTATCTATATATATATATATATATATATATATATATATATATATATATATATATATATATATATATATATATACACATATACATATAAATATATAAATAACTAAAATTAAAATAAATAATAACAAATAACATTAAAAAAAAAACAAAAAAAACACATACACACAAGATAAACCCCCACCTCTCTCCCCCCAGAACCAAAAGCTACTGGCATATTAGGTGGCTAGATCCGCTCCTTTAGCTTCCCCATGGTTGTATTATCCATGAGTGAAAAATAAAGACTGACCAGCAGTAATGTGAATAAAGACACACGCACCACCCCCGCCAACAGAGACATCCTGAATGCACAAACATTCAAAAAAAACACATCAAACACAGCGATGCAGCTGATACTCTGCCCTGCATATCCAGCCAGAGTTTAGTTAAAACCATGATTTTTGCCTGGATAGCTGAGATGGGGCTCCGGTTTTTAAACGGAGGTCGCAGGATGTCGGTTCGCCCTTGGCCCGTCTGGGACAGCTATCATTACATACCCAGTGCCTCTCGAGATAAGTGCAGCCAGGACTTCATAGCACACCGGCTGCCCCTGCAGCAGCCCACTGTGATAACTCCTGTTCAAAGGATAGTACTTTTTACACGTTAATCAGATGGATCTTTCGCACGGAGTGTTGCATGAGCCAGAGGAAATTGAAATGCATAGTTTGGTTCCCTGATAATCTCTACACCAATATCAGGCAAATATAGCCACCGGTCCCACGGAGATGGATTGAGTGACTGTGGCAAGTTTGGAAAATCGCGGTCAACGCGGCAGAGATTCGGAGAGTTTCACTTTTTTTGCCTCCAGTTCAGTCTCCCGTCGCACCATCTGGACTCCGGAAATGTAAACACCACTTTATGAGACGTTATCCAAGCAAATAAAAGTCTTTCACTTTCTAATTCTGGTCGGATGCAATTAAAGTTTGTGGGAGAAAGTGTCCCGAGTACACAGTGAAATGAGTCATCAAATAAAAGACGACAACAAAAGTAATATTGTCTTACAGTTTAACCCTATGATGGATAAGCCTCAGCTGTCCTTACTGAAACAGAGATTAACGCTGTGGCTTAAATTCTCTATTTGTTTGTCTTGTGACCCTGTGATGGACTGGCGACCTGTCCAGCGTGTCCTCCCGCCTTTTGGCCTCTGTCAGCTGGGATTGGCACAATCCGCGACCCTCATGTGGAGGATAAAGCGGTAGAATTTAGCGGTTTAAAGCTGTGATGGTCTGTGTTTTTTCTTTTTATTCCTTCTTTTATTTGGTCCTCTCATTCTCAAATGGGCAAGAAATTGCACTTTTTCAGGCTGTGAAAGCAGCTACTCACTCGTGGTAATATCTGTGCTGTTTGTCATCCTCTGTTCCCCTCCTTCTCGCTGGGTTTTTTTTTTTATGTTCATCCCCCTCCATTCTTACTTTGCCGTTGTGTCTATGAATTTTTGCGACACGCGCGTCGAGGAGCTCTGCTTAATGACGGCGATAATTTGACCTTCATGTATTCCTATTCTCTAGACGCCATGTAGGTGCTTCTGTGGAGAAATACACACGTTTGTGCTCGTGAGCATTTGTTTTAACAAACAAAACTTTGCTGTGTTTTGTGCAGAGAGTTGAAAAAAGAAAAAAAAACATTCTTTTTAAGTTAATGACGGTGTGGTTTGGGTAATTAAGAGTATTTGAGCGTCAGAAAAAAGCAGCAAAGCAGGAGGCTACTTCTCACCTCTAAAATGACCGCTCATCAAAGACTCTAAAGCAGTAATTGAAAAGCATTGGGAAATTGGATAATGATCACTTATTTGTGTGAAACTCAAATGAGGGGGGGGTTGAGAAAAGCTGGACTAGTCAGTTCCAAGTGTTATCTGGCTTTGTTTGGCTGAGTAATTAAATCACCGGGGGCTTAAAGTTCTACCCAGCTCACTGCCTCGACTTGTTTCCACTTTAATCAGGTGGCCATTAAGCCTCTGATTGCACTCACCCTCTTCTGACTTCAGCTTAGCTTTTACACAGATTGAAAGCATTTTGGGTCCGTGCGCGTGAAATAGCGCATGAGTTACATTAAAGTAAAGTGCAAAGAAAACAAGAACTACTTTGATGCGCGTGGCGGAGGCGGTCGTTTTTCTCTGGTCACCAGCAGCAAGCGATTTCACCTCTTGTTGACTTGATGATAAATACTTCTCTCCATAACCATAAATCCATAGCGCACCACGTATTGCTAAGACTTTATTTTGAAAGCTATAACATGCAATGTTGTGTTTAGCAACAGTTATTTTTAGTTTTTACCCCTGAAATTGTACTTTCTTTACCGCTATCAACAACTCAGAGGTGGTTTCTTCCTCCACATGCCGCGAACGACACGCAACCTAGTCCAAGGTCATCTCAGATTCCTCATCTGCACTCTTCAGAGATCACCGAGATTAGACAGCTACCGCTGGCCGAGCCGCTGCCTGCATACATCCATTCTCATGTGCTTCCTGCCGCTGGCACAGACAAAGTCGTTTCAGCAAAGCAGATTTGACCTTTGGATGCTAACTGGTTAAAAGAAATGTTGGCCTTTTTTTATCATTCAGTTAATTGTGGCGGGAATATTTCATAACACATAGAGCAGGGGTGTCAAACTCAAATGACCTGGGGGCCAATGAGCATCTAGTCTGGTCAAGTGGGGGCCGACATAGAGGAAAAAAAAGGGGAAAAAACAACTATTCATTATGATATTAGACAGAATTGCAAAGGAAAAAGTGCTTGTTTTGATATGAAATGATTCATAATAAATACATATTTATGATGCACAAAAACGGAGAATTAAATTGAAAATTTAGCAAATAATGACGAGGATAATTGTGATTAAAACAGCTGAAATATATGTGATTTTATGTTGAGTGTAATACATTTAATAAAGCAATGATTACAACCAAATGTCTTATTACTATTATAAAAATATTGCCGGCAAGTCTTATATTCTGTCTCTATCGCACAGTGGTGGGCGGGCCGCATGTAATCGATTGGAGGGCCACATGTGGCCCCGGGGCCACCAGTTGACATATTGACATAGAGGGTTGCCATTCTGGCTTGTTATAATAAGCCTGTATTTTAAGCTCAGCTTTTTCTTTATTGGGCTCAATTGCCATTATTGTCTCGTTTTTCTCTTATATTCTGCTCAAGTTTTTACCAGAAACTAGGAAGCTCTTAAAATGTGAAAATCTGTAACTGTTTACTTGTAACTCAGCCACTACGCCTCATACTAGACTGTATTCACTCTTCACTCTTGTGTTCCTCTGCTCTTCCTACAGCTCCAGTCATCTTAAACGAGTTAAACTGGACCCAGGCGCTGGAGAGAGTCTTCATTGAAAATCGTCGTGACGACAGCTCTCTGCGTTGGCAGGTGTTTGGCAGTGCCACGGGAGTGACACGATATTATCCAGGTAGGCCACAGGTCACTGAGTCAACAGTCTACCTTTTAAGTCACCGTAAGATAAAGTCTAAATTGACCCTAGGGCTCCTCGGCTGCGGAACATTGGCAATCTCTTATCAGATGGCTGTACTGGTAGCTCGATATAGACGGAATGAAATTATGATTACTTTGATCTTATCTGATCGGAAATATCCTACAGCTCACTGTATGATCCATAACTTATTGCTCTCTCTGCTCTCCACAGCCACTCCATGGAGGGCGCCCAACAAGATCGACCTGTACGATGTCCGCAGGAGACCGTGGTGAGATTTCTTAAGCGGAAAAACCTTTTGAACTTGTGGAGTTTTTGGTTTCTAATAAAAGGTCACGTGTGGATAGTGCATAATGTTGGTCCAGATGAGTTGGACACACGGTGACCGCTCGTTCTCGAGAGCAGAGGAGTTTGTGTAGTTCTGAGCCGACAGCCTCAAAAAAGCAGCAGCAGCAGCAGCAGCAGCAGAGGAAAATTGCCCGGAATTTAACTTGTCATTGCAACACCTGTGCTGTCAGCGGCTGCAGCAGCACTATCACGCCGTCTTAAAATTGTGACAAAGTATTGTGACCGTAATACGCGCACACACACACTTTTTTCTATCTTATTTGTATATTAAGAATAACACAAGGTCAATTCATCTTCATAATTCTTTGCTTGGTCTTCAAAGAAGTGATTTCTGAAATCGTATGTGCGCTTTCCTCATACACTAAAGGTAATTTACTGTATTCATTGATTATATTAGGTTTAAGAATGGAAAACTGCCTGCAGCACATTAAGATAGTTTAATGTATAGTCGCATGCAAAGAGAAAGACTTAAATTCCTTTTAGATTCCTATACTGGGTTTTGTCTCTGTCTCCTGCAGACAGATTGTGCTGCTAATGAAAAGTACTGTTTAATGGAATGAGGTCAAAACATTCCTTACCCATGTTTATCTTATTGAGTGATAATGTAAAATGCGCCGCCTTTTCACTGCAAGGACAAAAACAAGATAGAGGCTAGTGTTTCTTGTTTTAAGTGGCCACCCTTGTGCCTGATCTCTGTGAAGAGAGTGTGGGCTTTGGAGAGCGTGATCAATACGACAGAACGAGGCTGCGTCAGGCCAAACAGTCCCTTCTTCCAGCCCCGGTCCCGGCTTTTTCTCCACCCTTACACGTTCAATCTACTTGCCACTGTCACATCAGCTTTGTGGCAGCCCCGCCTGTTGCCTGGTTACAGGTTGGAGTGAACTGGACATAATCATGACAGCAATGTTGATTAAACCTGACCCCATTTTCCATTTCTGTCTCAGTGCAGCTCAGCCTGAGTGGCTGTTTGAGGTCAGGCCAGGCTGTCAGGTGGAGTCAACAGACTCAGACCGAGCAAACAATAGACAAGCATGAGAAGCTTTTGCGCTTCGGCGAAGTATGTGTGACAGTTTAGCTGCATAATTTACAATCTTAAAATTATTATGAATAAATAAAAACAATCCATTTGTTATATATTAGTATAACTTATTAGTCTTAGTTTTAATTTGTTATTCCACAATCTTCTTTAATCTTGATATTATTATTTATTCTGTGTTTGTCATGCAGCAAAACTTAAATTAAAATGTTCACAATTTCACATACTGTCACATTTGTAAAGAACTGAGGTGTTTAATCTATTGATCAATAATAACTGGTTCTTATTGCGATGATAGTTATGTTTTCATTCGGACCGTGCACTGACTTTAAGCCTAACCGCCGCAGCCTGTGCACAGTTCGCCCCAACACCTCGGTGTATCTGTAATCATCAAACTAACGAGGTGTTCCCTGACAATTTAATTAACACCCATACAAAGTCTCCCTTGTGCTCCACTGTCACAGCAGGCGACACAATAAACATGAAAAATGCCGGAAAACGCGAGGCCCTGTGTAGCGCGGACGACTTAAGACGAGGCTCCTGTCTCTGATCTGTCAGCGCAGAGCCTAAGTTCACAAAGCTTAATTCTCTTACACGTGTTTTTCGACTGTGGGACCGTTTCCGGAGACAGGAAGGAACAAGGGGGGGGGAAGAGCGATGAGTGGGTCGCTGAGTGGCGGCGGCGGCGGCGTCTTGAGACAAGGTTAGACAGAGGAAGAGGTGTCTTCCTGCGCTCTTTGTAACCCACCCCGCCTGGTCCTCCATGTTTGTCACTGTCATTCCTGTCGAGCTTTTTTCCTCATGTCAGAGCCTTCGACATTTCCTGTGGCCTGTTGCTTAGCAACGTGTGCCCAGCCGCGCTGAGTGGCATGACTGTGGCAGGGAGTGTCATGATATGTCAGGTCAGACTTGTGTGATTATAGACTAACGCGCTGTCTCCCCCCTATTCCCCGGGAGAGGTTGGCCGATCATGCATGGTACAGTGGTAAGGTAAGCCTGTCATGTGTGCTTATGTGACTTCGGTTAATGTCAGCATCCACAAACACAAACAACTGTGAGCAGGAACGCGAGCCAGATTGAATTGAATGACAAAAAAAACAAAAACACCTACTGTAACTCATGTTCCCACTCACTTTTTCTGCACACAAACAGAAACTATGACTATTTTGTTTATTTTTATGATCATTAAATAGAATTGTGGATCTTCTTCTTCCCACTGTACAAAATAAAACTGAATTATCCTGCATGTTACAATTCATTCTCAGTTTGCAATCAGGATTTTATAGCATCAATGAAGTCATTTGAAGCAAACTGAGACAAAATGAACACTTGAACAAACACAGTAAGCAAGAGTTGGCTAATTTTGTACAAAAGTCTAAACATATACCGTACTTTATTCTACAAGTACAGACAAACCCTTTAATCTTCTCTTATCGCAAACCCCGAGCTAAATCAGATTACGTGGTACAGATCATTCAAATAGTTCCTCTACCTTCACAAACCAGTACACAAACTGCAATCACGGCAAAGGGATCTGTTAGTGTTTATTGTTCAGTCAGACATGAGATCTACTCTTGAGATGTGTGATAAACCGATATAGTTCACTTAGTCGGGCAAAAATGTAGACTTAGGTCCACCACCAACACATAAAGATCAGCTGCTTCTATAGACGGGCACTCTCATCTGTCTCTCTCCCCCCGCCCCCGACAGCCCAACGAAAATTAATGGTCCAGTCAACACACTTAATTGTCTCCAATTGCTCTGACATTAATTATTAACATTTGTCCATTATATTGTCTGTTCGTGTTATCAAGGGAAGTGAAGCAGAGGGTGAAGTGAGGCAGAGGGAGAAGGGAGGAGAAGAAGAGTGAAAAGGGTGAAGAGGAAAAATAATCACTGACAGGCGTGGAGTCCCGTTAGCCAAGCGTTGCAAAGATCCCATTACCTCCCAGGGTCACAACAGCATGTGGGCTATATCATATATTGATTTCTTCAAAAAGTCAATCTAACCTCTTTGTAAATATTATGACGACTGGTCGCTCCACAAAGCCGACTCTCCCCCAAAAAATGCCTTTCCCAATATCTGGAGGGCCGAGCTTCACCACCTCCATCTTTCATTGTCTCCGCCCGTATACCCGACAGAGAAGCTGACTTTGACAAACACTGAGACTGAAGCAGATGTAAGGCTGCAGGGGGGAGTGCATGAAGCGGGATTAAGGGGAAATTCTCACTTATTTTGATAAATCTGGCTCATGTAAGTGTGAGTTCCGTTGAGTTACCATAGTAACCTTTCTGCTCCGGACCAGGCTAACTGTGTTTAACTTTGTCACAAAGAATGTCCGACGGGTACAAAAAGACTTCATTAGATGAATTCCACACTCATTACTCACTACTAAAATAATGCAACCTATTAAAATTGCACCTCTGCATTTTCATTGTCTCCAAAATAGATGAATAAAAACCCTACTATTGCAAAAGTACAACATTAAATGCGACAAGTGGCAACAGAAATTGCAGTAACCTAGTATTTATACATTTTAAAAACTATTGTGATTATCAGAATGACATCTCTTTATGCGCTACGTACCACTGTGGAAGAATTACGCTTCAACTGCAGTTGCAGTTGCTGCCACGTGTGTCGCTGCCCAGTAGTAGTGGAGGATACAGAATATTGTTAGAAAGTGAACTACACATGAAGCATGAAACACAGAAAACACTTGATTGTGTTTGCATTCTTCATACAGCTGCTGATTAATTAAAGGGCGCTCTTGCTTTCCCTTTTGCATTCCTCGGTTTATCAACTTTTTTAGTCTTTCTTTGGCAAATTTGAAGGACGACCTCCCAGCAGACAAACAAAACTTCAATATTTCCTTACAAGCCACGTTGTAGGAAAAGCGCAGGAAGCTTTTTATTCCATTTTAAGGGCGGCAGTGACAGACAAGAACTCATCTGCTGATAATACATTCATTCATTCAATGTCCACCGCCTTATCATCCACATGAGGGTCATGGGGAGCTGGAGCCCATCCCAGCTGACATAAGGTAAAAGGCGGGACAGGTCGCCAGTCCATCATAGGGCAAGCTATGAATACATACAGTATATGAAAATATGTATTCCAATATACATGACTAATTCAACATTTTTTAGTACTAAAAGTGGTGAAAATGTGAAGAGGTGTTCGTTTTAGGCATAACCAAAAATGTGGGATTGGCACGGACACTTCCAAGAATCAAGAAAAGAGTCGCGGAATAAATAAAGGATAGACAACATCTCTTTCTCTTGCAGGGTCTCGAGACTCCATCCTTCTATATGTTTATCTTAATTCAATCTTTATACTCCTACCACATCCACAGGAGCACCAAAAAAAAGCAGCAGTCCATTAAATAATAAGCCCATCAGCTCATCACAAGTCCACACACCTGCGAGCATGCACACAAACACACTTCTCATGCTCGCGAATCGACACACACAGTTTTTGTAACGTACAGTTCTCCCATCATGGCATCACTCGACTTACATCTACTATAAATAATGCAAAGTGGGTAATGGGAGGCTGTAAAAGCACAGGACTTTCCCTCAGGAGATCAGTCTAATGTTTGTGTGTGTTTTGTGTATGTTTTTTTTTATTATTGAACTTCTCCTATTATTCTGTTCACACTGTGAAGATAAAAATGTACATTCAAATATGTACATTCACTGGCCACTTTACAGAGGAAACCTCATAAAGTGGCAGTCGTGACTGTCACACAGTGCGGTCTTCTGCGGCTGTAGCTCATCCACTTTAAGTTCAGATGTGGAATCAGAGTCTTGTGCATATTGGTTGTAACAATTAATTGTTTGAGTTACTGTTGCTTTTCTAATTTAGAATTTAGAACAACACTAGAGATGGTTGTGCCGGAAAACCAGTTACTGAAACACTTGGACATGCAGCAACACTTGAGTTGCTGGCATGCTATCGGCGGAAGGGGTGGGAATCGAGTACCTTGATACGATATGATGATATCATATACGATACCATATCATATACGATACAATACAATATCATATACTCTACGATACAATATCATATACGATACGATACAATATCATATACGATACAATGTCATATATGATACGATGTCATATACGATACGATACAATATCATATACGATACGATACAATATCATATACGATACGATACAATATCATATACGATACGATTTCATATACTCTACGATACGATGTCATATACGATACAATGTCATATATGATAATGATGTCATATACGATACGATACAATATCATATATCTATACAATATCATATATCATATACTCTAATGTCATATACGATACAGTCATATATGATACGATGTCATATCTGATACATACAATATCATATATACGATACAATGTCATATATGATACGATGTCATACGATATATAATACAATGTCATATATGATACGATGTCATATACTCTACGATACGATATCATATACGGTACGATATCATATACTCTACAATACAATATCATATACGATACAATGTCATATACGGTACTATATCATATACGATACGATATCATATACGATACGATATCATATACGTTACGATGCGATATCATATACGTTACGATACGATTTCATATACTCTACGATACGATGTCATATACGATACAATGTCATATATGATACGATGTCATATACGATACGATACAATATCATATACGATACGATACAATATCATATACGCTACGATTTCATATACTCTACGATACGATGTCATATATGATACAATGTCATATACGATACAATACGATATCATATACGATACAATACACGATACATGGTCCACAATACCGATGATATCACAATAAAATGATTCTGTGATAATAACTATATTGCAAGACAATCCTATAGCGATATATCCTCTAACTGAAGAAAACAAAATGTCTGCTAAAAGTGTAGGATTTCTCTGTTTATTCACAACATAGGGAACAAAGTCTATGCATTGAACGTGGATGGGCATCTTAATGTAGATGTCTCCGCCATTATCCTGCTGTAAACTCCCTCTTTTTCGACCAGGTAACTTCCACGCAAGTTTCCCTCATTCATTTGAGCAGCGCCATTTGTTATTGATATTTGCCTATCGATTATCATATTGCACAAGGACGGATGACGATGTCAGCGATAATTTCAACCCACCTCTCATTGGCCGATTAGATTAGATACTGCAACACTCACAATAGTAGTTCACAACGCCCTCCTGTGAAAATATACTGTACTCACGAGAATATGAACACCGAGCCGCTACATGCATCATACCACGTGTAACTATTGCCCGATTCTGAAATGTATGTTGTAGATAATTCCCTCAATTTAAATGTACTCCACAACACTTTGCAGAATGGGTCAGGGGCATAAACACAATCCTCCTGAGAGAGTTAGCCCCGGCACTGTTAATGTATTGATTTTACAACACTGTGCCATGATAAAACTATTTCATGAATTCCAATGAGACTCTTTTACCAGACTGCTGGAAAAAAAAGGAGTGAAATACAATCACCACAACCAAGAATATGTCATTGTGTTCATTGCTTGTATAATGCATTTCTGTTAGATTTATGGTTGGGGGGGTGGGGTGTGAATGCTGCTGCATTAATCTCCTCATATTCGGAGCGATACCTCGTTCCACCTCAGTGTAAAGAGCACAGGTCTAATACCTACGCCAATCAAACGTCATCTCAATTGCACAGATTTGCAGCGGCACAAACACACTTGTTTGTGACATACATGACGTATCCTATTGCCTTCTTGTATATTTATGAGCATAAAAAAATCACCACGGCTGCCGCGACCGCACATGTACAATTTACTACTCACTGCATATACCGTAACTGCCACTTCAGCAATGTACATAGTGTCTGCGATCCGCTGCTAAGTGGACAAACTGGCATTAATCTACGATTACACAGTCAGATAATTGTCAAGAGAAGAAGGTGATGTCAACAGATCCCTTTATCACAGTTTCTTGTAGGGGTCGTCATAATGTTCATCATAATTATTATGGTTATTTGTACAAGCCTGAAATTTTTTAATATATATTTTATCACATGAGGAATCTAGATCAGAATAAATAATATTATTTTGTTTGTGGCAACAGCTGTGGCTGCAGGCTTTGTGTGTCTTCAGGTTGTTTGTCCCTATTTTGAATTTCAGGAACTTCTCATGGGAATTTCGTCAAATTTTGCACTGACTTTCACTTTTGAGGATAAAGTGATTCGATTTTGCCACTCGTCAAGGATGAAGGTCACATTTTCATCACCTATCACACAGCATGTTAACTTGGTACATAAGATCATGTTTGTGTTTTTTAATCCGGTCTCTGTAACTTCAAAATCCAGGCTAACGAGATTGGTCTGGACTGCGATGAAAAACCAGTGTGAACTAAACCCCCCCCTTACATGTTCGGCACTGTAAATCTGATTGGTTTAAGAACTAATTTCATCCAGTGTCTATCACAGTGGCCTAAAATAATCGATAATAATAATAATAATAATTTACTCTAGGTTGACTCCCCTTTATGTTTATATAATATATTTTTATTTATGTATTTATTTTATTCTATTGTCTTTGGCTATGGTGCTTTTATTCTTCTGCTTGGATGATGTTTTCCTTTTTTTTATGTTTGCGGCTCGAAAGTCTGTCGTTGTTTGCTAATGGATCTAGCCTTGTTGAGCTACTGTGTATATATATATATATATATGTGTGTGTGTGTGTTTGTATCTGGTTTGCACTAGTGGTCGAATGATGGCCATAGGTTTCAGTGAGTGGACAGAGAGGTGTTGGGTCTCCTGGCTGAAGTCTGTGTCACTGTGGCACAGAGTGGGCAGCGGGGCTCAGTTCAGCACCAGCCAGGCCCATCTGCTTGTCACCTGGCCTTGGCGCGCAGGAGACTGGGTAATGACAGGGAAAGAATGGCATCAGTGGGCAGGAGCTGAGAGGTAATTACCGCCTGGAATCCATGCAGAAACAACACATCTGGAACCGCGAGTCAAAATGTAGAGAATTATACACCTCGATTTGTGATTTTTTTTTTTTATCTGTCACGGCGATAGAACTGCATATCAGTCTGGAGGCAAGAAATCCTTGACTCCCATCCCTCTCTCTCTGATCCTGGTGCTCTTCCCCCCCGGAGGCACAGAGAAAATTCAGTTGTGCTTCAGGCAGTAGAGATGGGAGAGAAAGACAGCAGTGCTGATACAACAAGAGAATCTGCAGGCAGATCAGTCATCGTAGCACTGTAGCTTCAGCGCTTAGAGACGCTTTTCTGGCTCGTGTGTTACTCTCCACTCCCATCACTGCTCACACATTTCTTCTTAAACCTCCATTACTGCTGATCAATGCTGCCTTTCTTTCAAAGTCACAGAGAAGCGATCTGCCTGAATACCATATTTTAGGGCCAGAGTTGACACAGTCTGCCATTGTGAGGTTTTATAGTTTGCGATGACCCATAATGACTGACTGACAGAAGTCCACATTGCCACATAATTAACCCTTTTAGCCCCTTCAAAATAATTGAAGTCCCGTTAATGGATCATTCCCCTTCGATGAAAAATGGAGTGGCCAAAGAAGTTAATGAAATCCCACAGTTGGTCTCCAGGCATCAGCCTTCACTAGATCCTCAATCTCCACACAGGGTCTCCCCTCCGTGAGCCTCAGGGGATGGAGACGTGAGCCACATTCTCACCGAGTTTCCGTCGTGCACCGACGATCACTTTCACAAACCCTATCTACACGAAAGAAAGAAGTCACCACTGTGTGGAGTCGCTCACATCTGCCCTTCTCTCCTTTTCACCCCCTCCAACTAAGATTCCAGTAATTAAATTTATAAAAGTCAAGCATGCCAGTGTGCCTCATGGTTCCAGACCTGATTACATGCGCCACACAGTTGTGGAGAGCTGCAGAAGTTCTACCTTTGATGTGGCATTCTTTATTATTGAAAATAATTGGATTCTCCCTCCCCCTCTCTCCCTCACACATCCACACATTTTTGCCCACATTCACTCTAGCCATGCTCAGTTAATCGACCTCTTGCGAGGTTGT
Source organism: Solea senegalensis (assembly GCF_019176455.1). Taxonomy (NCBI): domain Eukaryota; kingdom Metazoa; phylum Chordata; class Actinopteri; order Pleuronectiformes; family Soleidae; genus Solea; species Solea senegalensis. Next base: position 22,170,163 of record NC_058024.1, on the reverse strand, counting down.
GCTTGTGCCGAGTCCTTGCTGCATGGGGTTTCTGGGCAGCTTTTCAGTAGAGTGGGGACCAGTTTGTGCCTGGAAAAAACGGATTTGAGCAGCCCAGGCGGTGTGCTGAGGGACGTCACTTCAACATAGGTCAGGGGTTGTTCTGCAGGTTGCTGTGGCTCCTGCCAGTGAGTGGGAGTACTGAGATTTGTGGGCGCAGTGGGGAAGCCTACAGGGGCATCATTGCTCTACCTCCATATTAGCTTGGCTGAGCATAAGAAAGAAAAAAAAAACGACTGGCCCACTGGCAGCTGGCTTCTCTCCGCACTCAGCAGAACGGTTGATAATCAGCAGAAAGAGACCCCTGATGATTACTCTGCCACTGCCGAAGATGGCTGCTAACTGCCTGCTCTCTCTTTAGAATGTCAATCGAGTTCTCACATTTGAACCCACACACACACACACACACACACACACCTCAGTGCCTATAATGTCCATCAACTTCAGTTTTCTTTGTATCAGGGGTAAATGTGAATTTAATTGCCACTGGAACAGAGCGGGAGAACTTCTGCATCTCCTCTGTACATCATCCTTTATCAGCCGTGGGCAGACGTTACGTGGTCATTTTTTTCTCCAACACAAATTGTTTGGCCTTGCTAGTCTAGTGCCGAAATCTGTCTTGTGGGCCTACGAGGTTGCCGTCGCCGACACACGCCCGGAACAGCCTTGTTTGAGGAGCTTCTTTCTGGCAACGGCACAGCGGTCTTAAGCAGCTTGAGTCTCCCCCCCCGACACAGGGACAGCCAGAGTGAGTTATGCGTTTGGCGGCCAACTGATGATTCACGAAAAGGAACGGCACGTCTCACTTTATCGACAGGTCAACAGGCTGCACCCTGAGAAATTAACATGCATTTCAAGTGACCGAATTATACATTATACAAGTGCAATTATATATTGGATGGTTTATGTCCAATTATTAATCAACGTCGTCGTCATGAATACTGTTTTTCAGAAACCTAATCACTTGGAATTGTAATGTACTCAACTAAAACTTTGTTAGAGGCAGATTGACTTTTCATTAGTGGATTCAATTAAACACAGGGCTGTGATCTTTAACTGATATTAGATATTATGTCAAAATTCAGAAACAACAAAGCAGCAAATTCAAGCAGCTTCCGATATACTCCGCATAATGTAATGTCTGAATATCAAAAGCATTTTTGAATACATAGCAGTGACTTACAGGTAATTACTAGTTAATAATGTATTGAAATAAAAACATGCACATGTACATGTTACTGTGTAGTTTTAGTCAAAGTCCACATCTCGATCCAAACTGAGCATCCTTGGAGGACGTTTGCATTCTCGGAGTGCTTTCCCAAAAATAGAATGTTGTTTTTGCTGCGTGCAGGGTTTGTTAAAAAGGCTGTCGGTTGTGGCTGTGCAATCCGGTGTGGGTCACTGTTATGAATGCATTATTATATACTTAGGCGATAAACTAGCAATTACTTTGGCAAATGCTGTAATTATTTAGAGAGGTCATTGTTATTCAGAATAGAGAATTAGTCAGCCGACAGTAACTGTTGCCAACACTTATGTGTATAACACAACTTATTCCCTCTTCTAAGCACATAAGCCTTTTCGCTAGTCTGTATGGCTTAGTGGGCTCAGTAGTGGCCCCCTTCATATTTTCATGGCTCAGCTCACTGTGACTTTGGCTTCTTTCTTTAGTGCAATTCACAAAGATAATGGGAACAAATTAAAGCTCATTCTTTGTGTCTTTTGTGCAGGTATATCCAAGGTGCATCGTCTCCAAAGGACATGGTGATCATTGTGGATGTGTGAGTATCTCAGTGCCTTTCGCTCTCAGTGTCTCCCTCAAAGGGCACCAGTGCCACCTGTTGGTCTGAGGAAAGCCTAAAATTAGGGGAAGACATTTGCTTCTCATCCTTTTTGCCATGGCACGGCTGCGTGAAAATGCTGCCTGTCAAGAGCTGCTGCTGCTTGTTTTTCCGCAGGAGCGGAAGCGTCAGTGGACTCACTCTGAAGCTCATGAAAACCTCTGTTGTGAAGATGCTGGACACGCTATCAGACGACGACTATGTGAATGTGGCCAGGGTAAGTGGAGGTTTGTGGTTTGTGATTAGAAAACACTCCTGAAAACCACAGTGACACAAATATTAGTTGTGTTCATTAAGCAGGTGGTATAATAAGCAGAGAGCCGGTTTGAAGCCAGCTGATTGCTTGCGGTAGAAATGTTCCTTCCCCTCATTACATTGTATTTGCTTTTTCTGCATCACCGATGTCCGTGGAAGGATTTTTCTCTCGGCTGATTACTAAGCTTTCTATTCGTACTGATGTTTAGGAGAATATTAACATTATCCCATATTGCAGGACAGATACCATGCAGACAAACACACACACACACACACACATCCCCATGCTTGTTGTGGTGGCTCTGTTCGAAGACTTCCTTCAGTAATCCTTCATAATCCATTGCTTTTAGCCACTGTATGGCTTTAAATCCCAGCTCTAAGAGCAATAAATGAGCACGGTAATCTGGGCAGGAGCGCATCTGATTTTCACCCCGTGTTAAGAATGTGACGGCTTACAAAAGCTTGGTGTGAAATATTTGTAAACACAAAAGTGGTTAATATATATTAAAAAAAAAAACATTAACTGAAAATAATCATCCGACATTATCACTTATGTTCCATTACACTTCTTAATGACAAACTGTCACTACTGTAATGGCACTATAATTAGTTGTAATGATACCCAATTCATTTCCAATTACTATTTATTATAGATAGAAGATGTAACCTAGTTTATCTATTCATACTATGTTTCAATGCTACAGTGTATCACAGCCTCTTTATGCTCAGAATCACACTTATTGTCTGCAGTTTGTTGCAACTGTTGATCACTCCCATGATGCACATAATATTTACATAAAAGGCAACGTACACACAGTATAATAGAGTATATAAAATGGCAAACAAACAACAACTGTGTGCATCAAGGGGGAAGAAAATTGTGATGAATACGAATTTGTACACCAAAGTGCTCTTTGTAGAAATAAGAGTAGCTTTTGTGTGGAATATAAAAAATCTGTTATTGGAATATTCAACAGGATCATCCATTATCTTTCCTCCACGTGAACGTTTTAAAGATTGAGCCATTCAACAGATAATATAAAAAAATCTAACATGGTACCCCGACTGTAAATTAAGATGCATTGATTATTTTTTTTAAAAAACAGGAGCGTGTGGTTTCTTCATGGTAGTTGTCCAGCCTTTTAGAAATTACATTTCTACATTAGACAGTCAGAGGGAAATTCTCTGTGACAAAGTGCAGCGCATGAGCGCTAGTGCGAGTGATGCAGGGCCCATGTAAATGCTTGCTGCTGCCACCTTGAGGTAATAAATGCACCACAAATTAGTTTGTCATGGGAGTAGATTATATCTTAATCAATACAATCAGTGTTGAAACATTTTTGATATGATTTTTGTCATTCATATTATTGTTTCCTATATAAAAATAGACATTTTTGCAGTTTTTGCTGCATTACTGAAAATGTAGATTTTGAAGTTGACCTTCAAAAAGACATTGTATTATAAGCCTGCTTTACAGTCACTGCTGCTTATATTATAGTCTTGTGTAGACACGGCACACGAGGAGACGTATACATGCAACATAAAAAAACACACATGCACACAAACGCTTGTGCATGCACACTTTTAGCCTAATTTGGTGGATGAGATGAGACAGGTGATATTACCTTGGCTGGGTTTCTGTTCAGTGGTTTACGCCGGTGTTTCAGGTGCACCTGGCTTTTGTGGCTAAAGTTGTAATTACCACCGTTTACTGCCACCCAGAGAATTACAGCTTACATCTGCACATGCCCACACCCACACGCTGTCACCATTAACTACACACAAATATGACAGCAAAAACACAACATTCGGGTGTATTTTTGTGCAAAATGTCTAGTACAGCTGTGTGGTATGCTCATGTGTGTCTTTGTATTGCTCCCTCCAGTTCAACGAGAAGGCAGATGCGGTTGTTCCTTGCTTCAGGACCTTGGTCCAAGCCAACGTCCGTAACAAGAAGATCTTCAAGGAGGCCGTCATGCACATGCAAGCCAAAGGAACCACGGATTACAAGTCTGGCTTCACATTCGCCTTTGAACAGCTTCTCAATGTAAGCGCCAACCAGCTTCTCAGGGCGGTGCGGAGCAGAGGTGGCTGTCATGTACTTCCAGAAAGTCTAAGCTAATGAACGGGCTCCAGCACAGTCCACTGCTGCAGTCGCTATCTAATCTCATTGGGTGAAGCTGATTTCACGGTGATAAAACAATGCTGACAGAAAGGTGTTTCGTTTTATATGAGATACCTCAGAGATTGGACCGACTTCAGCCACTGTTGTGATGGGGCGGTGCTCGTGTCTGCAGCGGCCAGCACAGTGGCGATGTCTGTCAGCAGCAGGCGTCCGCGTGACCACGTGCTCCCAACACAGGTGCTGCCTCAGCTCCGTATGCTGCTGTGTATTTTAGGAGGCTGCCACCCTAATGGGCTCTGATGGGATGATTGATGAGCACAGCCCAGAGGAGATCAGCCACAGACACTTTATATTCCTCTGGTGGGGTTGGAGGCACAGAGCCAAGTGCCCCCCCCCCGCCCCAGCCCTTCTCTTTGCCAGAAGAATGAGAAATAAAAAGGGCTATTTAATCGCTGTCTGTGGCAGACTCACTACCATGATTTGTGGCAAAGGCACAATAAAAATATGTAATTGTAGCAATATTATTTATCTTTATTAGAATCTTGTCAGATTGACATGCTGCTGGGCTGCATATCAATGGCAGCGGCTGTGCACACAGGCGGGGGTGGCAGTATCAAAGCTGAATGCTAAAAGCTGGTGCCTGGCTATGAGCATATAGCACTGGCATGCTGGTGGAAGTGCTTCTTACACAATCAAATTTAACGCTACAATGACGTTATGCAGTGCGCCCGCAAATGAAATTCTAAAAAGGTAATGATAATGATAAAATGATAGTACGGGGAAGTTCATGACTGCCAAGTGGGAAATACGTAAATGTGAGATGATGTACGACAGCTAAGAGCAGATTACACCAGAATGTAGACAAATATAAAGCTACAACTTTTATTATGTTACTATAACAACTACATTACAGTGTGCTAACATGGTGTGTGCGTGTTCTCCTTCTGCCTGCACGGGTTTTCTGTAGGTGTTCTGGTTTCCTCCTTCACAGTTCAACGCATTTGACCTCCTTGACCTTTACAGATAGATAGAAAAAACATTGAATATATTAATTATTAGCTTTAGGTGTCGGGATAACCATACGTCTTTGCTGTCTGTACTGTGTTAAGTACCACTGTACCGTATTGTATGAAATGAAGTTTCTTGCCTGACCACTTTCCCCCGTTTTGTTCTTGCATTTTCCCTAACCTGTCTCCCTCCTTCTTTCCCTTTCATTGCTCTCTCCTCTCCTCCCTTTCCTCTCTTCATGTGCCACAGGAGAGTAGCGCCCCGAGGGCCAACTGCAATAAGATGATAATGATGTTTACAGATGGCGGGGAGGATCGTGCGCAGGAAATCTTTGAGAAGTACAACTGGCCCAACAAAACAGTGAGTCTTGTCCCCATAAGGCTGCTGTCTTTTCCTCTACTCGCTCTTGCCCAAGAGATCTTAAGTGTCCAGAAACTGTCTTTACTCCCCGAATCTCCCACCATTTTTGCCTGACATTGTCTCATTATAGCACAGACAGTTGTGTGAGTTAGGCTGTCACACATGCCAAGTACTCCAATCTGTGCATATAACATCCTCTCCCAGCTTTTCCACACTTCCATTTTGGCTGTTGTAATTCCGACTCTTCCCGCTTGTGATTCATCTCTTTAGTCCTCCACTCCCCTTCCTCCTTCCTCCTTCCTTCTCTCAGTCTGTTTCTCTTTCCTTGTCTCTTTTGTTGTGTTGCTGTTGGTGTTAACAGCTCTGACCTTCTGACTAATTAGTCATGTTACCATTAGATCCCACTAAATTACAGCCGATAGATAAGGAAGCTTGTGTCAGTATTCCCTTCTTGTTGTCACTCCCACCCCCTCCACCAATATTTATTCTGATACCCATTAGTACTAAGTCCCCTTTTGGCGGCTGCTGTCACATAGGAATAATCTGCAGTTTGACAACTCTCTCACTGCATTCTTGACATGGAGGCAGTTGTGTGAGTTGACTGGAGTCTAATCTAATTGTAGTGTCATAGTGATCACATGATAGAGTTTGTTTTTAATCATATCTGTGTTTTAACGTCGCATATTATCATTATTTTTCATCTGTCTCTCTCTGCTCTCCACAGGTCCGTGTGTTCACCTTCTCTGTTGGGCAACATAATTATGATGTCACCCCTTTGCAGTGGATTGCTTGTGCCAATAAAGGTAAGAGGATCAAATGATTCTGACTCACATTCATATGTAAACATGTGTGTAAAGTAAAGGGGAAGTGATTTTATAGATAAAAATTACACAGCATTTTGGCTGCTTTTTTCCATTACTATGTTTAAACATACAGAGGGTATAAGAATGTTCAATAGAGAGTGTCTTATATCCTTTTTTTCCAGCATAACCTAGGCAATCTGTCTTTTTCTGATGGAAAAAAAACAACATTTTCACCAACTATACAAACACAACTGAGCAAAAAGACCTCAAAATCTTTAAAATCGGATTGAATATGTGAAATTTAGAAATACGTCACAGTCAAAGTTCACTTGGCTCGTTTTTATGAACCAAAAGCAAATAAAAACGGTTTATTCTGTGACTTCTGCACAATCGTTGATATTTTATATCACTACTAAAAATGCAATATAAAATGAATCATAACTTTGACTCAACGACACATAAGAAGATGAAAAAAAGACATTTTTAAAGCCTGAATATGTGATCTATAAACCCACACTCCCAGGATGTCCATATAAGGAGTTGTGTATTATTCCCACGGCAAATTACCTGCGGCACAGAAGGGTTAATGTCAATAACATAGTTCTCTGGGCTATTCTATCAGTACGTGATAGTATAGGAATGTATTTGTAAAGGGTAAATCCTCTTACAAGGCAAGCGGGTCAGCAAACGGTGCACAGACAACTCATCCACATCCAAAGGCAAGACTAAAATATGCAAAAAACTCAACAGCAAGAAACAAATCTCATTAGAATTGCATCACGTCACCAAACTATGAGACGTCTACTCAAGGACGGCTGAGATTAAAGTGCAAGTGCATTCATCTAGTAAACCGTCTGATGACTTCTGGAATAAACACGAGCTTCTTTCAGATTGTTCTATAAAAGAAAAAGTCTAATGCTGATATAGCAGCTGAAACTGCATCATACAATAACGTTGTATATCTTTCTAAGGAATTGTTCAGAATAAAATCGACACAGGAGATCTTTGTGTTTAGCGAAGATTATCCTTTGACAGAGGGATAAAAAAGGTGGAAATAAATTCAATAAAGGAAGAAGAAAACATGATTAATATTCTGTGGTCGCCACCTGTTTCATGAATTTAGTGCCCTCCCAAAATTTATAGTGTCTGTCTGGTCACATTAATATGTGAAAATATGTAAACCATCCTGCATGATTAAAAAAAAATCTTTGTACACGTGATGTTTAAATCAATAATCTCTTCATCTGAAATCACTATGGTCCAAAAATAATATAATCCAAAAAGCAGGCAGTTGTTGCTGTCCTCGGATTTGAATGCTCTTATTATTATTTTTTACTTCATAACCCACTTCTCTGCCTCTCTTTTGTGGTTTAATTTAATATTTTTCCTCAGTGTTACAGTTTATCTGAAGCTGTTCCTTTATGAAGCCTGTAGCTGCCTGTATGAAGCCTTGTTAACTGTCGCTGCTGATTCGCTCATTGCCACTGGAGCCAAGTGCTTCAGAAATATCTCCTCAGAAGTTGTTATTAATTAGCAGGAGGAGTCTGGTAGCAGGATGATTACCGTGCCATCTCCCCGTCAGGCTGGGGAAAGTCCCGGATTATGCCTTTGTGCCAACATGCTCTCTACTGTTCCCGACCGCAGTGATTACCAGACGACTAAAGTCTATGCCAGTTTAAGACAATAGGGTTGACACATCAGCCTCAATGGAGCTGTCCTCTCATATCTTCAGTACTTCTTCCTCTTTGGTATCTCTCACCAGCAGGGACAGCTTTCTGACAATTCAACGGGCCGTGACCTTTCACCTGTGACATACACATGATGCATAAACATGCATGCTGGTGTGTCACTCGAGTGTTTAGAAGAAAGTGACCTCTCTGACCCTGAGGACAATGGAAACCTTTATCCATGCTCTCAACCTGTGTATCTAAATCCAAAACTGAAATTTACACTTTACCCAAACAATACAGGTTTTTTTTTTCCAATTTCCAAAGATAAATCTGAATCAGAATCAGAATCAGAAGAGCTTTATTGCCAAGTATGATTTGCACATACAAGGAATTTGTTCTGGTGTCATTGGTGCATAACAACAAAAAAAAAGTTAAATGTGTTCTGACTGAAAAAGTCTATGCGAATTCACTTCCTTCAAAGAAAATAAAAGCCCTACACTGCTCTTTACTGTGTTTCTGTCAAGTTTTATGAGTAAAAGATCTGAAAAAATAAAAAAATTGTCAAATTTGGTCAAATTAAGCGTCATCATAATGATTTTAAGTTTATTCTTGTGGGGGAAAAAATGGGTGAAACTGCCCTTTAACTTATGAGTATGTAAGTATCATGTGTTGGTCAACATATAAGGAAAATGTCCAGTCAAACTTGACTTCTCATGTCTATTTTACCCCTACAAGATGATTTGTAGACTAAAATTACAACTGCCATGTTTAAACCAGAAATTCACAGACGTCAGGTGCCTATTGTGGGCGATACCAGCTGTTAATCACATGTTGTTCCCTCATGCTAGCTTCCTTTTTATGGGAACATCATTTACAACATTGACATCATAAGACCTGATGTGAAATGAGACCATTAACACTTTTAAACCGGTCGTCTGCATCAAATTCTTGTATACAGTCTATGTTTATAATTCATACCCTAGTAGTTGTTTTGACAACACCAAAATCCAAATTTTGCTGTCACACTTGTCTGAAGAGATCCATATGTCTTCGTAAATCAGCGTTTGACATTTGAGGGGAACCGACTTCTACGAGTGCAGAGGCATTATGCAAATGAGATTCGCAAAAGAAATTAGGTTATTGATTAAAATCATAATTGCTCCTCACGCAGCAGAGACGCAGCTCGGCACAGGGCGAGAGCCACGTGACGTTCTAACTCTTTACTTACTGCCTGTGGTTGCCTCTCCTCGCCTCTCGCCGAGCTTCGCCTCACCTCTGTGGCACGCGGCCAACGGCCCCGAGACAAAACTACCGCTCCGAGGAAAACCAAAACAGATAGCTGTGTTCGGTGACTGCCCACGCAGGGGTGTGGAAAGCATGTGCACACGTGTGTTTAAAGCCAGCGCGCTCACATGTGCAAATGAGTGAGACAGACCGGGCAAATTCTCGACACAAACCACTGTGGAAGAGTGCATAATGTATCAGCATAATGAGAGTCATCTTTGCCTGTTAACATTCTGGGGATGCTGTCTCCATTTCACGGCTCTTTGTATAAACACTCATGGCTTTAATAACTTGGGGAGCGGCATGGTTATTGACCCAGTCGGTCACTCTCCTCCATTCCTAATCAGTAGCAGCGGCGCCTGAGGCTCAGCGGTCCCAAGGAGCCTCTGCATTTACATCCTACAGCACAACCACAACTGTGGAGAGGTCATTGGCCACAATCTGTACCGTGGCTGTGCAGCTCCACATCATCCGATGGAAATTATAGTACCTAATAACGCTGGAGAGATCAAATGGATCACCGTTTGACTGCTTAACGTGTGTGAATGTAAAGCAGGCGGGACATGAGCTTTCAGTTGGACGTATATTTGATTCTGTCCTCTTCATTTTCAGGTTACTACTTTGAAATTCCATCGATTGGAGCCATCCGAATCAACACCCAGGTAAAACACAAGGAGTGAACGTGTGTGTGTGTGTGTGTGTGTGTGTGTATACGCTGCTGAAGGCACCTTTTTTTATATAAATCCCACAAAAGCATCCGTCTCAACCCAGAATCAAGTTCGTTCTTCCTTTATGCTGGCTTTGATGATAATTACACAGATAGTATATCTTAGAGTATACCACAACCAAGGGGTAGATGGTAGCACAGCTGGGACGACAGAGGTGGAGATTTAGTGATAACAGCCGTGGTCTGTCTGTAAGAATGTTGTTGAAGCTCTAATCTAGACACAGTTCAGATCGTTCTCGCTCTCTCTCTTACTTTCTTTTTGTCCATCAGTCACACAAACACACCTCTGGTTCCTCACACACCCAAGGCCCCTCCACACTTGAGGCGCCGTGAGCCCTTGGGATAACCTCATTCCAGCTGTAGAAATTGACTCAATTGCCTGAAGGTGGGGGAGCTACTGCGTCCCCCCCCCCCTTCCCCAACCACCTAGCCTACCCAACCCTGCCCACCACTCCTCCGGCCCCCACCCACCCCGCAGCACCAGTGAGCGATCAGGCCCAAGAATAGACTGTCAGCTGTTCCATTAACTCTAGCATATTTATATTCTGAGAACTGCCACTTACTCTAATAGGTTTTCTGAAGGTGGGTGACTACAGCTCTCTTTGTGGGTATAGAAGACACACTGGGGCCTTTTCTACTTCACTCACTCTATATACTCACTCACTACAGACTCTCTTGACAAAATTCACATAAAGGACGGCAAAATATTATTATTCGTATGATTGAGGAGTGGACTAGTTTTGTGTGGTTCCCTATACTATGTCTTTTTTGTGGCCTGCCTCATCCATTCAGGCTCCTTCTCAGTGGAGCAACAATAACAGGCATTTGTTGGAGTGTTCTGTCTTTACAGGGAATGTACTGATGAGTTTACTCTCTGCAGTTGGGGATGTTACACTTCCCCAGGAGACAATAGCATTAATCAACGCGTAGGGATGCCACCGGGGTCTATATTCTTTTGGATCATTTGGACCACAAATGTCTCCAGTTGCTGACTTTTTATGTTCCCTAGATTGTTCTAGCCAGGCGGAAAATTTCCCCTATATCCCGTGAAAAGGTCTGGCTGTCATTCTCCTGATGGAATATCTCCCTGTGGCGTGTTAAACTGGACTTATATTGAGCTAATAATAGAATAGGTTACGCCTGTCAGCACCTCACTGTTCAGGCTATGAAAAACAAACGGTCAAAAGCATAATACTGAATTTGCTGGCTGCTCATACAGGGCGCCTCTTTTGTGTACTGACGACAAATGCACAAAGGCTGGTGGCAAGGGTCATAAATGTGCGATAACGTTTTCCTATTCACTGAAAAATGGATGTAAGAACGGCCGATGTTTTAGAATTAACATATAACCCCTGAAGAGAGAGGCTGCTGTTTTTGTATTTTAATACACGGTATTTTGTTGATACATTACAAGAGACATTTCTTTGCTATTATAATTACCGTTTAATCAGATACTAAGGGATAATTTGTACCTTTTGCTGGCAGACGTATACACAGACACTTTAATTGCAAAACATTTTTCCTGTCCGTGGTCTTTACGCCAGCAACTCCCCGAAGACGCATCACTGGAAGGCTTTTTTGCCTCCAAATTATGCAGCTGCTTCGTCTACCACGAGACCACTCACCCAACGATTTAACTGACAACACACCGTCTCCGAAATGATCAAACAATATAGATCGATGGTTCAGTTTACCTTAAAACAGACGTTTTAAAATGTTGCATGAGGTGTCTCCACAGAATATCGTGAATGTGATGTATCACTGGTAGACATAACCCCCTCACCTCTATTCACAATCGCTGCGGGACATTCTCACTGTGCCAGTGTTGACAATCGAGCCCCTGGGAGAATGGCCTGTTTGCACGTCAGGCCATTGACACCCTTAATGTGTTTTTAATAGCTCCTTCATAATGATGAAAAACTGCCTTGAGTGGCTGAGGACCGGAGGCTTTATGGCTCAACAGGACCAGGACTCTGCTGGTTGACCACTGGTTTTATGTGGTAACAGAGAGGAGGCGGGTCAGGCGTCTTATAGTTTTATGACAGATGAACACTGCGTGGCTTTTCCAGCTCTTTGCTTTTAACATCCAACACGTGACACGCACTACAAACACCTGTTAAATCATGACTGTTTATCGCGTGTCATCGTCACACTGGTGGATTTGCTTTTGCAGGAGTACCTGGATGTCCTGGGCCGTCCCATGGTGCTGGCTGGGCCTAAAGCCAAACAGGTGCTGTGGACAAACGTCTACCAAGATGCACTGGTGAGCGAGAATATTGATTGATTGATTGATATTGATGTGTTTTGGTTCATGTTTTAATAGACAAAATAAACATATACAAAGACAAAAAAAGAACTTCTAAATCTGAGCGGTAAACCAACAAGGGTGTTAGCTGAAGCTAGAATTTATTACCTTACAATAACATTATTTAATAGTGCACTGCATGTATTAACATTTTCAGAACAAGTATTCCACAGTATTTAACATTTATTTCCCTCATTTTAAATAACCTCTGGAGACTTGATAGTAATTGTCCATATTTTGTACGTAATTCGTAGTGAATTGCATTCGACTATATCTTAAAATGTCAGTTTTCAAAGATAGAATATTTGTATTTGATTCACCCAGTCATTCATGTAAGACTAACCCAAACATTCCTTCAGCAGACTAATACATCTCTGCTTCTGTGCTTCTGTCTATTAGCTCCCTTAAACTTCACTTCAGTTATGCAATATGTAAGGATAGTTCAAGCTAGCTCGCTAGATAGCTATTGGCTAGCTAGATAGATAGATAGATAGATAGATAGATAGACAGATAGATAGATAGATAGATAGATACCATAAGTTGACCTGGCACACCTTTTCTATTTATTTTATTTGGAAGTAAGTTATTTCTTGCTTTGAATATTATTTGCGCTGTTTTAAACTGAATCAGATCCAGACATTTTAGACCTAGTGTTTACAAGAAGAGTTCATTTGTGTGGTCTCTATATCCTGCGTTATTTATTAATCTAATGGCCTTTTTCTGCATCATATATATTCGTTGATATATATGACATATTTTTATTTCTCTTTGTTTTAGGGTTTGGGCCTCGTCATCACCGGAACAATGCCAGTATTCAACCTCACTGCTGACAGTTTCAGCGCTCAGGTAAAAACACCACTTAACGCCAGAGGTTTATAAATAAACCAACAAACAACGTCACCTTAGCTAATGCTTTGCATTCACGAGTCTTATCGTTCACCTCGCTGTCTGCTTATCTAAGCTATTCAAACAGAGCCCTGGCACTGGTGTGGTTGGAAGGTTTCTGGTTTATTTTATTTATAGGGGAGTTGGGGTTGGCGTTGACCATCAACAGTGATTTGTATTTGGCATCCACCCAGATGCTGCTCTTTTAGGCAACACCTCCCCCCTGAGGTGACGGCAGACATCACAGCCACCCATCTGTAGAGAGCACAGAGGCTTCCAGCTTTCATTATTCATGACCAAAGTATTTACTCTAAGCTTAAAGCAGTGATGCAGCTGCAAACGGGCTCGTTTTGAGAAAGACTGTAAAGAATACGGATAAATAATCACATCACACACAGAGTCATGATAGTCAAAGCTCCCAGAGAATGTCCGTCCCGTGTGTTTCCCTGACGTCAGCTTCATGTGTGCATCACACAGAACCAGCTCATTCTGGGAGTCATGGGCGTCGATGTCGCAATCAACGAAATCAAGAGGAAGACTCCGACTTACAGAGTGAGTGTGCACCCAGTGTTGTTTTTAAATGGTATTTACACAGTGTTACATGTTTTAAATGTAAAGCACTTTGAGCTGCATTCTTTGTATGAAAGGCGCTATACAAATACAGCTTATTATTGTTATTATTATATTGATGTTGATACATGCACATTCTCATTCCACCTTTTTTCCTGTGCAGCTCGGAGCAAACGGCTACACCTTTGCCATCGACCCAAATGGTTATGTGCTGCTGCATCCCAACCTGCGACCCAAGGTCGGTCCATCTTTAAACCCCCGTCCGCATTTACCGTTTCCGCTTCCTCTCCTCCTCGCTCTGAAGCTGATTTTCGTCATTATTCTAGCTGACTACCGTTAACCTTCCCCTCCATTTACCTCTGCCTTTTTCTCTTTCCCTTTATTTCCCTCTCTCTGTGCAGATCATTAACTTCAGAGAGCCCGTCACTCTGGACTTTCTGGATGCAGAGCTGGAAGACAGCAACAAGGAGGAGGTAGAGAAAGCATTTTGAAAAATGATCCATTTGTAGAAAATAGCGTTGAGTTAATGGATGGACGCATGAATGTTATTTAGTCACTTGTTTTTCCTTCATTATGTATTTGCATTCTTCTCACATTTCAGCAGCCTTTTTTTACAGGTTATACTTGGAAAATCACAGATGTAAATGATTGAATTATTATAGCCGAGTTCCATTTAATTTCCTCATTTTCAGGGCACATGCTGCTTCACACTCATAATTTCCTGACTTGCATGAATCGAACAGAGCCATCGTTAAAGTGATTAGTAACACCTGTGCTTTTCCTGCTATAAGATGTTAATAATAGGCTGCCACGTAAAGAAAGGCCCATATCGATGTTTACATCACTGTTTCAGCACGAACATTCAGATATTCACTCTCTCTCTCTCTCTCATCATGTCTCATCCTTTTCAGATCCGTCGACAGATGATTGATGGCAAATCAGGACAAAGGAAAATCAAGACGCTCATTAAGTCAGTTGATGAGGCAAGTCATCAATATGAGACTCAATCACAATCCTGGCTTGTTGTTATGAATCTGAATCACTCTCTATGTTTTCCGGGCCTGTCGTGTCCCTCCGGTGATGGGAAGACGCACGTGCTGAGGACGTAACATTTGTCTTTCTTTCTGTCTCAACAGAGGTACATCGACGAGGCCTTGAGGACGTACACGTGGACGCCTGTGGAGGGCACAGATTACAGGTAGTTTTTAAATCAAACATTAAGACCAGACCTCAGACCAAAAGATTGTTCACCATGAACCTGTGAGTGAAGTCAAACTTTGATCATTTTATTTTCTGTTTTTTTTTTTTTAAAAAAACTATTTCAATCACCAGCGGTGGTTGTTTACTTTAGCGGTCACAATCACGTAGTGGAAGTAGACTTAACTTGATCACTATATAAATGCAGCTCTCTCGTCCGCCGTCTGTATTTGCATGAAACTATTCACCCAAATTAAAGAGGCATTTTTTCCTCTCCTGTTAAAATCCTCGACAATATTCGATGCACAAATGAATTACCTCGTTCATTCACCACACCTGAACATTGAACAGACAAGATTGCGTCATTATGACATTTCCTCCAGGCTACACTTTACATTAATTATAGTTTATGATATTCAGTAATCCTAAAAAAAAAAAAGCCTGATATCTGTGTTTTTATTGCATCTGCTGGCAGGAGGATTCCAGGGTGTTGGAGAACCATACTGTCAAATACATTTTAAGCTCTGCACTAACTTACTTATCCTGAAACCAAGGGTTTAGAGCGATAAATTGGATTTTGCTCATAAAAGTGGCGACAATGGAAATTTCTTCAAGTCTAAATTATCTCTATATTTGTGATAATCAACTATAGCCGTGGCTCAGGCTGAACCTCATATTATCACAGCCCCAATTTCTTTTATCTGTTCCTATTCATCTCCTTACTTGGTTGTACTTTATCTTTGTACTGTGTATCTCCACAGATTAAGAAATAGGACACGCGTCCCCCTTTTTCCTCCCTTCAGTTTCTGGCTTTGGTAGAAGAGTAAATATTTAGTGATATAATGTAAATGCACTGTCGGCGACATTGCCCTGCGCAAATGTCGCAAAATAGGTTTTTCCTTTTGTTTTTGTTCATAAAGACGAGCCAAGTGAACTTTGAACTGTGACCTGTTGCCATATTTCACAAATTCAATTCAATTTGAAATATTAGGAAGTAGGAACAGATGATTCTGTGTAATTTCGTCTCTCACCTCTGTCATCAACATCAGCTCTCTTCAGAAATTCCCCGGTACCCGTCTCCTCATCGCCGGCTGACAAAGATCACCAGCCACTCGCTTTCTTTCTGTTTCCGTGTGAAATTAAAATCTGACCCTGTTTTTTTCTGCCTCATCACTTCAGTCTAGGTTTGGTACTGCCCACATACAGTGAGAACCACATCAAGGCTAATCTGAGTGACCAGATCCTCCAGGTGCAGTGTAAGTACCAGGGAATTCCCAGCATCCTTCGATCCCGATCTCTCTCTTTTTTTGCTGTCTCTCTTCTCCTCCTCTCTGTCTCCTAAATATGACCTTACACTCTTACTCAGTCTTCTGTCCTGGGTCACAAACATCATCACAGGGAGTATCTGAGCGTAGTTGCCTACCCCACCCGTCCTCTCTCTCCCCCCCTCCCTCCTCTCTCTCTGCCCTCTGGTAGGCAGGATCATACCTGAGTGCCCCCACCTCAAACTCCTCTACTGCCCCCTGTTCCCTCCTGTCTTCATGCTGTGCTGTAAAATGGTGATGTTTTTTTCTTCACACTGGCTGAAGAAAAAAGTTACTGAACTGACAGAAAGGTGAAAGCTGTGGTTTTACTGTGTTACTCAGGTGAAAATAATGGTGACCATTGTGCTATTATTTTTTTTGCCAAATGCTCTCGCCTCTTCTCCACCAAGAAATGATTCTGAAGCATCTGTGTTCAAAGTATTTGATGTTCTGAAAAGCTGTGAAAACATGCATGCTTTTCACTCCTTCTTCTGATTTCTATAATTTTGGAATTTTCTTTTTTCTTCTGTTTTGTGTGTGTGTGTGTGTGTGTGGGTGTGGCTGTGATTTTTATTTATTTTGTTTGTTTGTTTCTGTTGGGTTGTGTGTGCAAAGTTTCTCAGCTTTGGAATCATTCAGTAGATAAACTCCCACACGGCCCAGGATCAGGGCTTGTCCAATGCGGGAGTTTGGGATTCTGTGGGTCTGGAGGGAGACACATGTTGTCTCCCTCATTCCTTCTTTGTCCAGATCCTATCACTGCCCTGTTTTTTATTATTCTTTTCCTTGATTTATTATTATTTTTTTCCACCATTACTGTCTCTGTCTCTCACAGTTACTGGTTTGTGTCTTTCCTGTTTTCCTTTCCTGGATTTTCCTGTGTTTTTCAGTCTTCCTTTGGTTTTCCGTGTGTTTGTTTGCTCTTGCAAATAAGATGTTTGCTTTTCGTTTATTTATTTTTTCTCTCGTCTTGTTTGACTTAAATTGGTTTCTTTATTTCAAGAAAACAATATTTTTATTCAAACAGTAATTGAATAAAATATTGTCTGTGATCCCCTCCTTCCCACCCAATCCCCTGTTTCTTTTCTTGCTCTCTCCTTCTCTGATGGATCCACACAGTGCAATACATCGCGGGCAAGTATACTCCATATTGGTCCACGTTCCCTACCTTTACTTCCTAACCCCCACCGCTGCCTCCTCCCTCCCACACCTCCTCCTGCTGCCCTCCCTCCTAACCCCACCTGTCCTAGCCTGCTTGTCTCTGTTCCTGCCCGTCTTGCCTTTAGGACCCTCCTCCTCCTCCTCCTCCTCTTCCTCCTTTTCTCCTCTTATTTTCCCCTCCTCTCTCTTCCTTCTCTAATCCCACCTCCTCTTCCTCTTCACCCTCTTGCTGCAGCTCAGATCCCACATCTCTCACGATGGCTCCTCCAATCCCCCAAAGCTCACCCTCCTCACCACGTAGCTGCTGCACCAGAAACAAAACAAAAAGACCTACTGCACCCAAGGAAGACTAATATTCATGTTCTATGTTAAAACGTGTCTGTTGTCCACCTCTCCTGTTCTTGTCCCCTTCTGTAGATAGCTCCAAAGGGGTTGTGTCTGCCTTCTCTCTCCCTCTCTGTCTGTCTGTGTCCACATTTCTCTCTTTTTCTCACCTCCCTTCTACATCATCCTTTCTCTTTAACTCTTGCCTGTCTCTGTATTTCTTTCTTTTTTCTTACAGTGTCAATAGATCATAAATGTATGAACACATTTTTTAGATTCGAGCTCAGGTATTGCCAGACAGAATTCCCTCGTGATAGTGCTATACAGCTCTAGATTTTTAATTGTTTAATGTAATTTTTTCTTTTTTTTCAAATATAGGAAAGCACACACATTCAGTTATTAATGTTTTTTTATTGCCACAGTTCAGCTTTATGAATATATCTGTAAATAATATACAACTACTTCTATCTATTTACAGTAAAGTAAACCAGAGTACCATGTAGACACTTTTTTGAAATGTAATAATATATTTATTCGTTCGTATATATAACAAAAAACAAAACACTTCTGATGATTGTTATGAAGTATTTTCTCCTATAACTGGAGGTGTTGCAGCCAGCAGACTTGACCCTACTGACCCTACTACTGCTGAGCTGTGTCCTGCCCATCCAGGTTCTCCCATGTCGTCAGGTGCCAGGGTGCTGCTCAGTGCACTGCCCGACTCCTGTGTCGTCCCTCTGTACTCCCCCGTCTCCATCGGCTTGTCTCCCTCCCTCCTCACCCCTCAGACCACCAGGGGCACGGCTCCAACCCTATCCACGGTAAACTCGACCCTGGAATGTGCACGGCATTGTGGGCGGAAAACTACCTGGGCACTCTATTTTTTTAGCTCTAAAAGTCAACATTTCACCCTTTGCTGGACAGAGTCACCGGTCATGACATCATGAGATAATAACAGTGACACACCTGTTGAGGCTTTTAGGACGTCTATTTTGTCCGTGATAGATGAAATGCAGTTGCCCTTCGACATGCCCTTCACAATGCAATGCATTTCCTCTGATTGTGTGTCTCTCTGGCCCTGTCCCCTGCCAGTCTGAGGGGTGACCAATTCCATCAGGACCTTCACCCACACCCCCTACCCCCCTGCAATAGTTGGCCATGTTGATGCCTGCCTGATCCAAACAAGCACTCATTATGAGACAAAGTGTCTGAGAACTTGCTTCCTGACACGTCAGGTCTGGTTGAGTCAGTTCTCAGATATCCAAAACGATGTTAGAATGAATCGAAAATCAATCTGGAAACTCTCTGTTGACAAAGTGAAAAAAAAAAGAAAAGATGTGAGTGCTTTATTAAAAAAACAAAAACAAAAACAGTCATTCATTGAGAGTCAGGTCCCATTTTAGGCACCATATTGGCTAACGCTAGTGTTCCCATGATACCTCAGTGTTGCTATGGTAAACTCCCTTCTGCGTCCCTGCACCTCTGAAGAACAGCTGCTGTTTACTCGCCACTCCCCGCTGATCTGCCCACTGCTCTTCCTGGATAATCTTCCCCTTTCTGTTGCAGATTTTGAATCACTGCTGCCAAACAGTTTTGAGTCTGAAGGACATGTATTCATTGCTCCCAGGTAGCCCTGTGTGTGTGAATGCTTTCTGTCAGTGATGGTCATTCGTTTTGTTGTTTTTTGGTCTTCTACTCACGTCTTTTAAAGCACAGTATGTGTCTTTATTTTTGTTTTTCACTCCACATTCAGCCCTCTGTATCTATTGTGTGCTTTCCTGAATTGTTGTGATGTTAAGTTGCACTGCAAGTGAATTGTTGGTCTCTCTGTTTTTCTTAAGGATTTTAGGGGTGTGTGTATGTTTTTTTTTTAACAGGATATATCACTCTCTCCTCTAACTTACCCCGTACTGAAGACACATTGAAACTGTTGTGCATGTTGCAACTGTGTTGTGTGTGTTCATGTGACATGGAGACATTTAGGGGTTTTCAGTTTGTTAAAAGTAAAGTGGACGTTCGAGGGAGGAAAAATCCGCCGTGCATGTTCTGATTTGTTATCAAATCCTCATATTCTGTGGCATTAACCTAAATTCTGAAACATGCTGATAACATCTCTCTCTCATTGTGCTGCCTGTGCTTTGCTCTACATTGTACATTTTTGTGTTGTCAGATTGGTGTTTTAGTACATATAAAACATAACCTGCACATGATGCATGCTGCACATTATAGCATCAAGTAACATGAGTATGGTTTCATGTAGGGCTGAACGATTTTATATGAATATAATATAATTGCGATTATTTTGACTGAAATTGGGGAATGAGAATATTGAATGCATATTTGTGCTGATCTGTGTGAAACAAAGCTGTTTTCTTCAGTCTGTAGAATATGATATATTTAATCTAAAATGGTAATTTGACACCGTTTTTTAAGAAATATTGTGCCTCCTGCGATTTGAAAATAGCAGATGGCCATATTGCGATTTTGATTAAATTTCGATGAATTGTTCAGCCCCTACTTTCATGCTTCCCCGCTGTCGTGCTTCCTTGATAAAGGATTTCTCCTTTATAAAGGGAAGAATGATACTGGAGCGGCACGAGGCAGACCGTGTGTTAATGGTGTGTACAAATGTGCTTTTACTTTCTCTCTATGAGTTTAAACGACTTGTCTGCTCCTCAGGGAGTACTGCAATGAACTGGAACTGTCCAACAACAACACCGAGTTCCTGCTCAACTTCATTGCTCTCATGGAGAAGGTGACACCGGACTCCAAACAATGTGGGTTTATTTCTCTTCGGCCAGAACAAATGTATATATTTTTGAAGTGCATTGAGGACTGACTTTAAAGGAACTGGTCCGACAGTGATATTTGTCTTTTTGTGAAACAAAATTCACAAGAAGATCAGATTTTCCCTAACACGTTATTTCTATAGGAGCAGCACTGATGACATATTATGACAAACTGCAATGGACTTTGAATCAATCCAGCTGTCATAAGTATTTCCTAGACCACTGAAATGTAGTTTTGGACTATAATAAAATAGTCCATAATAAAAATCCCTGTTTACTCCATCTTTGAGCAAAAAGTGCTGGGGTATTTAAAAGTAGTAGCAGTAGTATCAGTAGTAGTAGTAGTAGTAGTAGCAGCAGTAGTAGTAGCATTAGCAGCAGCAGTAGTAGTAGTATCAGTAGTAGCAGTAGTAGTGGTAGCAGTAGCATTAGTAGTAATAGTAGTAGCATTAGTAGTAGTAGCAGTAGCATTAGTATTAGAAGTAGCATTAGTAGAGTTAGTAGCAGTAGCGTTATTAGTAGTAGCAAGTAGTAGCAGTATCATTAGTAGTAGTAGCAGTAGCATTAGTAGTAGAAGTAGCATTAGTTGTAGAAGTAGTAGTAGCAGTAGTATTAGTAGTAGAAGTAGCATTAGTAGAGTTAGTAGCAGTAGCATTATTAAAAGTAGTAGCAGTAATAGCAGTAGTAGTAGCGGTAGCATTAGTAGTAGTAGAAGTAGTAGTAGCAGCAGTAGCATTAGTAGTAGAAGTAGCATTAGTAGAAGTAGTAGCAGTAGCATTATTAGAAGTAGTAGCAGTAATAGTAGTAGTAGTAGTAGAAGAAGAAGTAGCATTAGTAGTAGCAGTATCATTAGTAGAAGTAGTAGCAGTAGCATTATTAGAAGTAATAGCAGTAGTAGTAGAAAAAGTAGCATTAGTAGTAGTAGCAGTAGCATTAGTAGTAGTAGTGCTACTGCTACATGACTTCTACTTTGTGAAAACTGGTAACACTATGGGATATTTAAACTCATAATATGTACACTTCCATATTAATATCCTCAAATTCACTTAAACTGGTGCAGCCTTATTTTCTGTATTCTGTGTTCAGGGATGAGTTTTCTACGCCATTATGGGTATATAATATGTGACATGTCATGTTCTCTGAGTGTCTTAATATTCTCTTTATATTCAGGTGACAATTTGCTCCTTCATAACCTGATTCTGGACACTGGCATCATCAGGCAGCTGGTGGATAAAGTGTGGAAGAACAAAGACTTGAATACGTGAGTGTCGGCGAGTGCTTGGTTGAAGTTTTAGATCCAATGAGTTTCACATTTTGAAGCCTGCGTCTTGTTTCTTTCTCACCACTCTGACATTCAGATATGGCTTTTTAGCCGTGTTTGCTGCGACTGATGGAGGTATAACGAGAGTGTTTCCAAACAAGTAAGTGCACCTTCATCAAAGCTGTAGTTCTGATATATTTCTCACTTTGTTGTGAAGACTTAATGTTTAACAAACATGTAGGACGGCGGGAGGCTTGTACGTTTCACATTACATTGTGTGTGGTCTTAAATCTCAGGGCCGCAGAAACCTGGGAAGAAGACCCTGAGCCTTTTAACACCAGCTATTACCGGCGTAGTCTTGACAATAAGGGTTACATCTTCAGAGCCCCTTATCGAACAGGTGAATGATGCTCTTAGTGCTGGGTTTTATATCTCGTCTCTAGAATGCTGTGGCTCTTTGTCTCTAAATGCTCCCCTCTCTGATTTCTTTCCCTGGTTTAGCCAGGGATGAGCTGCTGAACCCAGAAAATGACACCATTGGGATCCTGGTCAGCACAGCTGTGGACATCACAATAGGAGGAAAAAACATCAAACCTGCGGGTGAGACAGAACTCTTACTCCAAAAGATGTTACAGAGAATGCCTCAGAGCAGTGGGAAGATAATTACAAGTTTGTCTTACTTTGTGTTTGTGTTGACGTGTTTTTGTACCTTCATGTGTATTTTAGTGGTTGGAGTGAAACTAGACCTTGAAGCCTGGACGGAAAAGTTCAAGATCCTCGCCAGTAACCATACAGACAACCGTCAAGGCTCGAATACGGTAATATACATACACAATGCAAATTAAAGTGTTCAAAATACACCTGAAAAGTGCTGACGTCTATTGTTCAAATGACGACACCGCGTGACGATCTTTTTCCCTGTGGCAGTGTGGACCGAACAGAGGCTGTGAAATGGACTGTGAAGCCAACAGTGATGTAAGAACATCTGCCACTTTATAAGGAGCTTTATAATAAAAATGTGTAAACCTGCAGAACATTTTCAGTCAATTTTGGCCTTCTGTGTGCAGGATCTCTTGTGTTACTTAATCGACGACGGTGGATTCCTGATCATGTCTAATCAGAAGGAGGAATGGAACAAGGTGAAGCTAGAGAATTCATTTTTTGATATTTTTTTTTCCTCTGACCTTTACATCATATATAAAACTGAACTGTTTCTCTTTCCTCTCCAGGTGGGAATGTTCTTCAGCGATGTTGACCGCTACTTGATGTACGCCCTCTACAACAATTCCTTCTACAATCGCAAGCAGTCATTTGACTACCAGTCTGTGTGTGAGCGGATGCCCAACAGTGAAGCCGGAGCGGCGCCCAGAGGAGTGTTTGTGGTAAGATCTTCAACTTGAACGAAAATATGGAACAAACAAAAGGAGGCAGAGTATAAGAAAACGCACCGGATGAATGCACAAAAAATATAGAATTATTGTAACGCACTTCATTCTTTTCACAATTCTTTGCAGCCTACAATTGCAGATTTTGTAAATGTGGCTTGGTGGACATCAGCAGCTGCTTGGTAAGACATCCTTGCTTATATATAATACAATATTATAATACTATTCAATATCAATATATAAAGGTTTGGTTAATATCAATACTGTGTAAAAACACTTTGAGGCAACACATTTTGCTATTACATATGTTTCCTTAGATTAGTGAAATGTTTATTATTTTTCACTCTTGAAAATGACCAATATCCACTGATTTAAAACGTTTTTATCGAAATCTTACCGAAAATTATGAGTCATTTATTATTCAGGGCGTCTGCGCAATTCCAGAACAGACTGAGCAGCTGCCTCTCAACTGTAGAAACTAGACACACGCCTGGTTTACCATATCTACACTCTTGAATAAACTGTTCAACTAAGCTGTTATTTATTTATTTATGTATTTATTTATTTATATGTTTATTTCGGGTCATGTCAGTTAGATCACTCATCATCAAACATCATCTTAGTGTAGTTCATACAGTACACATAACCGAAAAGGAAAGCGGGAGAAGCAAAAGCTTATCTAGTCCCGCCCCCATTAACTGATTTGATTGTTAAAAAAAGTGAGTCCCATGTTTTGATGTCACAACATATGATATTTTATGTCAAGAAATGGAAATTGTTAAGTCAGTGCCAAAATGTTTGTAAAACATCAAGCCACATATTTGCATTTAACAATCGCTTATTGACATCCAATGTCTCCACAGGTCCCTGTTTCAGCAGTTTATATATGGGCTGGCTTATCACAGCTGGTTTGTCAGAGGTGGGTGCAGACAGGGCATTAAATTACTGTCAATGAAAGTGTTGAGCATTGTTTCTCTTGTCAGTGACACTTTTTTTGTTTTTAAATAAACTCTGCAGCCATTTGACAAAATCAGTGATCTGCTAAAAATTTGATTCTAAGTGTTCCATAATTTTTAGGAGCTGTTTTACAGCTCAGAACTTTTTAATCAGTGACACTTGTTTGCCTGTGTGTGCTTGTGATGCTGCAGATGAGGTTGACGCAGAGGGAATCGATACCAAAGAGCGGAGTTGCGTAATGATCCAGACCCAGTACTACTTAAGTAATCTCAGCAGCTCCTATAACATCCTGCAAGACTGTGGCAACTGCTCTAGGTCTGCACACACACACACACACACACACACACTTACATACACAAGCATGTGCTCACACCTATGTACCACAAAGAATTGTACTGTGATGGATACACAGAAAGATCAGAGGATCCGTCTATTGGAACTAATGATTAACACATATCAGCTTTAATGAAACGATCTTATCATCAGCTAAATGAGGCTTAAAAGACTGTGTCATAAATCTCGCTGATCCATTAGCAAATGAGCCTGTGATGTAAGCAAGCAGAGGGCTTTGTTGAGTTCTTGCTCTCCCTCCCTCTCTCTCTCTCTCTCTCTGTCTGCCTCCCTCTCTCTCTGCAGGCTGATTCACGCAAAGAGGATAAACAACACCAACTTACTATTTGTGGTGGCAGAGAAGATTTCATGCACCTGCGAGATAGAGAAGCTGTCCCAGGAGGAGGAGGAGTGTATCCTTTTTCACTCTGTGCACCAGCTGACACGCTAGAAGATCACTATCTCCTCATTACCATACGTGCAGAAACACATAAGTTTCACAGCCATTTCAAGGTTGTTTTTATTATCACAGCAACGTGAATTATGGCCAGTCATTTACATCTGTAGGCCTGGGTGAAGAGTCAGTGTGTGTGTGTGTGGGGTATGACACACTGCAGATTGTGAAAAAAATAAAATAAAAAGGGAGAAATTCAAAGCACAATTTTCCTTAACCTAGTCACTCTCTAGATAGGGAGGAAAATCCATGTGAAGAAATGGCTGTGGCACGTTATCGAAAAGGACCCTCCACCTGCTTTGACAACAACATCACTGTAAGATTTACTGACAGAGAAGTCAGTGAGCTCACACAAAAACAAAACAGGCAGTTTGGCATTTACTCAACAAACATGAAGGTTGCGTCAGAGTGACTTATGTGTATTTTTTGCAAAATGCCAAAGCGTTCCTGTCATTTAAAATGTAAAAACTTGTTAGAGGGAGTGAGTTCACCTTACTACGGAGCCCCAGACATGACATGGGAAAAAAAATTAATTAGTGGCCACAGAATACTAATTCTTTCCCACAAAATAGGTAAAAAGTGCACATGAAATACTAATTTGTTCCGACGAAACAC
The DNA here is from genome assembly GCF_019176455.1 of Solea senegalensis. Lineage (NCBI taxonomy): Eukaryota > Metazoa > Chordata > Actinopteri > Pleuronectiformes > Soleidae > Solea > Solea senegalensis. The sequence goes on along the minus strand of NC_058024.1, from coordinate 22,144,514 downwards.
TAATTAATTCCCAGGAAATAGGTAAAACGTGCACAAAATACTAATTAGTTCCCACAAAATACTAACCCATCCCGAAGCTTCAGCCCTCTTCTCTCGCTTTACTTGTGCAGCTCTCCCCGTAATCCATCAGAATGTTATTAATATTATTAATTTGTGCACACATTATACCTATTTCTCCCCGTGTGTGTGGGTTTTCTCCGGGTTCTCCGGTTTCCTCCCACAGTCCAAAACATGCAATATGGTGATTAGGTAAATTGGACTCTCTAAAATTGACTGTAGGTGTGAGAGTGGACGGTTGTTTGTCTCTATATGTGTTACTGTGATGGATTGGTGACCTGTCCAGGATGTATCCCGCCTGTCGCCCCGTGTCAGCTGAGCTTGGTGCAGTGCACCCCGTGACCCTCGTGTGGAGGATAAAGTGGTAGAAAATGGATGGATGTACATTATACTTATTTCTTGGGAACACATTTTTTCCCCCATGTCATGTCTGGGGCTATTACTATGGGGTATTGGCAGCTTCGTCTTCAAAACACCATGTCAGTACAAATCAGATACAGTATTTAAAATTACAGCTGCAATTTTTTTTTGTCCCCCCCCTCTACAGGAAAACACATCGGACTGTGGGCGAGGTCACGCTTTCCGTCCGTCCCACTACACTTTACTGCTTATTCAGCTGCTTCTGCTTTATCCAGCTGTCAGCCCCCACATTCACTCTCTACTACATTAATTTCATTTACCTCCATGTGTCCTCTCCCTTTAGCCTTCCTGAGCTCCTTTCCCCCCCAGTCCTGAAACCATCTGCCCCCCCTTCCTCCGTGCTCTTACGTCCTCCTCCCCCGTGATGTAGTCATAGGTGGTAATGGGACTTCCCATCGCAGCAAGTCGGAAGCCCTGAGCGCCACGCTACCCAGCTTGCTTCCAGTTGTGCCGCTTAGTGACAACTGCCGGACCTCTGTGTCCTCAGCCAGTTCACCTTCATTTGCAGGAAGACCGGTGGGTATCGTAACCACCTGGATCATCAGAGATAAATTACGAAAAGAAAACAAGCCCCCCACCACCACCACATTCCTACCATCCAGAGAAGAGGAAATGGGATGTGTCAGATGTCATCGTCACAGATGCCTGCCTCACACAAACTGGAGCGTTGAGGTTTTGTCTGTCCATCTTTGCCTCTGTTGGTCAGACAGACGGTGGGACATCCTCTCCTCCATCCCAGAGTCTTACCCCTCTGCCACTCACCTCTCTGAAAGGGGCTGAAGAGCGTTTGACCACCGACAGCCACTATAAAAGAAAACTTAACAGAAAAAAAAGTATACAAAATGTCAAGTATTAACTGCTGAAGTGATATAAGTATTCCAAACACACAGTATATTAAGGTTTTCATTTGAATGGGAAGTTGTTAGGTGTTAACTTAAAAAAAAAACAAATATCTGAATTCATTTATGCACTATATCTACTTGCCAAAATGAGATAGACTTTCATGTGGAGTTATTTTTTATTGCCAAAACCTTTGATTTTTAAGATAAACCACGAGACGAGGAGAGAAAATGGCCAGAAACTGAATGTTGGTTCCGTTTTCTGCAGCTCTAAATTATATTTTATAATTATTAGAACAATGGAATGATGCTTGTTGCATTGACTCAAGTGTTTCTCCTAATATTTACTGTTTTAATTCTATCTGGCTCACACACTCGTGACAGCTGTAAAAAAGGTGAATCAGCATTTGGTTTGGAGTCCTGTTGATTCCTCCTATGATCAATCAACCACTCCGACCTCTGGTTTAGAGTGATGTTATAAATGAACCCCCGCCCCCCTCCTCCTGTGCTCTCTAACATCAAAGCTCACCTCTGAGAAACCTCCCGAGGCTTCTCCACCAAACTAACACTTGCGCTCTCTCCGCGTCACAACAGAGATCTTATCCTCGCGACTCTCTCGTGAAAGTAGTTCCGTTAAAGTGTTTTTTTCTCTTTCCGTTGGAAGGCTATATTACTATATTACCTTTTGACTGACGCTGTTCGAACTTCAAAATCATTCGCTGCTGAGGGATAGGGGCTTATCAACATATTCCGACTACAAGTGCAGAAGAGGCCACTAAATATGGTGATCACGTGCAGTAGTGCTCTGGTCGTAATCCATCACTGTTTTATCGTTTGGTCATCGTGACGTGCGAAGTCATTTTAGACTCCCATGTTTAGGAGCCACTCTGTTTCATAGTGCCTTGATGCACTTTGTTTTGGAATGCATCAGCTGTGTCGTAGAGCTACTGTATAGTACCTTTATAAAGCAGACCTGCTGGTTGTAGACATAGCTGAACACGGGGCCGTCACACTGACCGGCTCCGGCTTAATGTACTTGCCCTCTTGGCTGTGGTAGCTTTTCACCGCTCAGAGCCACCCGACTGCCATCATATGGAGTTACTATACTGTTCCTCTACAGAGCCATTCATAGAGCAATGATACGCTATCAGTATACAGCGACTTAACTGGCCATAGAGCGTTCTTAGGGCCAACTCGACTGCTATAGTTCTGCCTGAATCGTATGTGTTAGTGTACGTGTGAGTGTGTGTGTGTACGTTTGTTTGCGTCGGAAAGTCCTTCACATACGGAGTGTATGAGGGATGACAGTTGTGATTAGCATAGCTGGTTTTCCTGTTTCTATATTGCAAAAGACAAAAATTTCATTGTTGTTGGTGGAAAAAAAAAAAAAAAAAAAAAAAAAAAAAAAAAGAAAGAAAAAAAAAAAGAAAAGTGATTTTAACCGAAAAACAAAAAGAAACCGTCGTTAACCGTCAGGCTGCTTCAATGTCCTGAACACGAGGGACGGCAGAGGTGTCTGAAAGAATGTGTCGTTCATCAGTGTTTTATGTTTCAGATGCAACATAGTTAACAAAAGCCTCTCTAAATGCCTTAGTGTTACAAAGTATGGAGCTCTGATATGTCCTCCCTCCCTCCCTCCCTCCCTCCCGTTCATACACAGGTTTTCTCACGCACGCGCGCGCACACACACACACATAGATCCTCCAAAACACTCACTCCTCTGGGTTTTCTCTGTGTTCTGCAGTTAAGTATAGTGAGCTCTAGTTTTGTATTTTCACGTCTTGGAATGATTCGCTATATTGACTGATGCTTGTTCGCAGATTAAACGCTTGAAAGCAGGTGGGAGTTTTTAAAAAGTACAAAAAAAAAAACAAACAAAAAAAAACCCACATCCGACCTTCAATGTGCACACCCACCCAAACCTCACTGTATTACTCAGGTGGGAAGATTCACACGATGATTTGAACTTTAACTTGCACACTCTGTACGGTTGTTGGTACTCTTTGATGTGACAAAAATGCTGGCACAGTTCACTGCGGCGCGGCGCGGAATAAATCAGACTTTAATAAAAGAGAAAAAAGAATGAACATGACTGTTAAAAAAAATATTTGAAAATTAAACATGTATTTTCAAATTCAAGTCACGCGACGCCGGATGCAGTTCTACTTTTCTGGCATCTGTTTGTCTCCGTTCCTGTGCCATTAATTCTGTCTGTATTGCCCTATTTCCACTATCTGTAAATTAACGCTACACGTGCCTGTGGAAATGTACCCCCTGCAACTTACTCTCTCTCTTCTCCTGGCTCTGTACACATACAGTCTCACACATAGACATGAATATGTGGGCCTACAGTTTGTGCACATGCGCCGAGACATTATGCACACAAACGTACAAGTAAGTAAACGCGTACCGACACTTATTCATCGCCCAGGCGGGAGATGTCGAGCACCGGGGCGGAAGTAAAGCGAGGATGTCACTTCCCTGGTGTGTGATTCTTTTTGTTGCTTTGTTGTTGTTTTTTTCTTGAGAGTGGGCAGGATGTCGGAGGCAAGCTCAGGGAGTGGGTCTCCACAGAGCAGCATGGGCCCGGAGGGCACGGAGGAACCACGTAGTGACGTCTGTCTGTGTGTGTGTGTGTGTGTTTGCATCCTGACGGAAGGGACATGTATGATTTCTGTGGTTTGACAAATTTACTTTTTGCCACAAAAAAAAATAAAATAAAAACAGAAAATTGGTCCAGCTTGGGGATGAAAGGGAGAGACCACTTTAAACTCAGTCCCCCTCCTGACTCTCGCTGCATCTGTGTCGGTGCATCTCTGTGGGAAAGACACGTGTGTATGTGATTCTGTAGTCTGTAGTCTGGTGATGTGACCATGTTTGACAAAGTGTGGGGACAAAAAAATAACATTTAGAGGAGGAAAAAAAAAAGAGTGAAATCAGTCCAATATTAAGTATAAGTACAAAAAAAACTGCGCTGTTGATAGGTTTGAGATCTGAAGTTGAAATGTTTTTAATTTTTTTTTTTTTGGTTTGTTTTATTTTTTCGTGTATGTATGCGAGTGTGAATGTCGTGTGTGTGTGTGTGGAAGATTTCACTCCTTCTTTTCTGGGCACTGGTCCATGTCGCTCCATTCTTTTGTACAGATGAAACTTCTAAAAAACAAAAGAAGAAAAAAAGAAAGAAGAGGGCAAAATTTGTAAAATATTGTGTCTGTGACTCCTTGTAAGATATTTTCAAATTGTTTATTACAGAGAATCAGTTATTAAATAATGTTCATATTTTTCACTTCACTTTGCTGTGTAGCGTTTTCGTTGTTCAGTGAGAATCTCACCAAAAAATGATGGGATGACTATGATTTCTCTGTGACCGATGTGAGCGTCAGAGTGCGTTAAGGAAGTCTGTGAGAGCTTTGTGCCAAGTGTCTGGGTCGTCCAGGTAACAGGGATGACCCGCTCCTTTCATCACCACCACGCTGTGATTGGCCAGACTGCTCAGGTTCCGGAGCGACGTCTCGCCGAGCCGAGCGTCCTGGTCGCCATAGACGATGAGCGAAGGAACCTGCAGAAGACATGAGGGCAAAAAGGGATGGAGATGCCTCACATTTTACCTCACGTTTACAAGGCTTATGTGTGCCAATATGAGCAAAAGCCAAGTAAATAAGAACAGACAGGCCTGATATTAGTTTTTTGTTGTCTTTACTTATACATCACAGTGCTCCAGATAACTGTTGCAGAGAAATCTAACTCTCTGTCAGAGCATATTATGTCAGAACTGCTCGACGGAGAAAGTAATTGTGCTTTGAATGCTGCTAACTAATAAAGATCATGCAGTATGAACATGTAGTGTGAGTTAACAAAATGTGCTTAAAAAGATTGTATAAAAATGCAGCACTGTTATTATCTGAGCCGCACAAACTTTATTATCAAGAAAATATGAAAAGAGTATTATTCATGTGTTAATATGCATGTATTGTTTTGAAACTCTTGTATCTTGGTAGTTGGGTAGAACTATGTAAGATTGAGATACTCGAGTACATGCACCTTAATATATATGCAAATGATAGCTTTTTATTCACTGTATTTAACCGTTTTACTGTCACAATTCCATGCTGCGGCCACACGGTTGGTGTAGCAGCTTGTGTTTCAGCAGGTGAACGACTTTTCCTTTGGAAAGTCAAGATGTCTATGTCTTTAATGGAAGCATTCAGAAATACACAGCCTCTTTTAAAGGAAAGGAAATGTTGGAAATGTGACATACTGAGATGAAAAGAATACAAATATCTCTGTTCACAGACCTTTACGCTCTGGTACTGCTCTGCTGTGAATTTCTCTGTGCAGATGGGAGCTACAGGGACGTAGGCTTGTATTAGAGCCGGGTGCTGCATGAGGAAGGGGAGGGAGTACATCCCACTGAGGGATGGGCTGATCAGCACCACCGGGCTCAGGCTCAGCTGCTCACACACATCCTTCAGGAAACTTGCAGGGGCCAGTTCTCCCACCGCCACCGGGGCCTCAGCTGACTTAGACCGGCCGAGTCCTGTGGACAAGAAGACAGCGGTATTGGAGGTGTAAGGGAGGGAGGAACAAGAGCTCCCTTATATGAACCTGTTTAATGGCATATCAATATGAATTTGCTTTATAAAAACTAGGGATATAACTATGTATAATTTAATTTGATCATGCATCACATTTAAAAGCACTTTCAGTAAGCTGATCATGGTGAATTTCCATCATCGGAATAAGAATCATTAATATTTCATTTAGTGACAACATTCAGTCCTAGTGATTTATTTGTTTTATTTATGCATCTTGCAGGACCTCATTTACATCGATCAGCCCCTTCATTTTAACCTGTTTTCATTTTAATGGTGTGGCTTATTGGTGTATAATTATGTTAGTCAATATTCTTCTTTTCCACTTTAAAGTGAACACTGTGTATGCTGTATTTTATCTACGGTGCAAGAAAACCATGTTTCAAAATGTAACGTAATGTAAAGTGATCTCAGTGTAATTTAGAGCTATTTTAATGTTATTTTTAAAGTGCATCGTGGCATCAAAACTATACAGTTATTTAGGTATTTAAATTCAACCATCTTCACCATCCTGTGAATCTATACTGATGCATATTTCTATACTCAATATTCTATACTCGATTTTTTTAAGGATATGATAATCTCAGTTCTTCTTAATTCTCCAGAACTTGCCAATCATCTTATTTTCTCTTTTTCTTTGTTTCAAGATGTCAGACAAAACTGTGAGGGATATAAATCACCTTATAAACGGCTATGACACCTTTTAGTAAGTCTAGAGATGTGTAACAAACACAAGATTCCTCTGCTCACCTCTATTATTTTTCCGAGGCTTTTAATGTGAAACACGCACTGGCTGGTTTATCCATATCCGGCACAAGAACCTCTCCGCTTATTCTAAGGCTACGAAAACCAAATTATTGTTATTTTAAAAGGGATTATACACAAATCAAAACCTACTTCTGGGTCGTCTATTACATTTTTGCAAATAAACCCTCCTAAATGTTACACACTGAACCTTTAAAATTGTACTTTCTAGTCTAAAGTCTAAACAAGACTTGTATGAAATTGGTGAAGAAGACAAAGTTTGTTTCTTCCAAACTCACCTGGCAGATCTATGGCGACAGCGCGGCAGCCAGTTTTGGCCAGAGTCTCCAGAGTGCCGATGTTGAGCCAGTTTTCTGATGAGAAACGGATCCCGTGAAGGAGTAAAACTGACATCCTCGCTTCCCCCGTGGCGGGTTCACTCTGTCTGTAGAAGAGCGGCACTTTGCCGCTCCCCAGGACGAGCTCCACACTCCCCTCTGTCATCTTCACAGCTGACATCCTGAAATAAACCAAACATTTTATACAAGTCAGATGAGTATAAATCTCCAAGTCACACAGGTTTATCTCAACAGTATATGACATCATCAGAACCTGGTGATCCAGATGAGGGAAAAACTTCACAGAAAAGGCTTTGATATGAAAATTGGTAAAGACTAACTGTTCCAGCTTATTAAACGTGTTGTTGTTGTTATTATACTGCTGTGACCTGAATATATTTGGCTGTTTAAGTGTTTAAAAGTCCACTAGTACAATTAAGGCAGTGCGGTCGGGGCCAAGGGCAGTCCGGCCCTGGGGACTGAATTTCACGTGGACCTCCACACGTTATTGTTGAATTAATTTTCTATTCAGCACTGAATATAATTTCCTCTAAGGACACCCTTTGGGACACAGTCATGTAGGGGCAGCAGGGAACGTTATAACGGCACCCTTTTGATTGGAAGGGCATCATATGGTGCTCGACGATACAGTTCCAGGACGACTCAGCACGGCTCGACTCTTTTTGCTTTTCCATTATGGAAAAATACCTGGTACTTTTTTAATACCTGCTCTGTCAAGGTTCCAAGCGAGCTGAGCCGATAACAAAGCGTGACGTTGCCAGTGATTGGCAGAGTGTCGTCACTGGAATAGTCACAAACTGTAGATCAAAAAGACTTTAAAATCCTGAAAAATCTCACTATTTAACTGAGGAGTCTGAACCAATGAAAAAGTGCAGAACTAATCTTTTCAATCAACTGATTCTAATGATTCAGTACACCGAAAAGAACTGCTACAGTTTGTGTTTGACCCATTTTGACGGATCCATGATGCGTTTACATATTTTATTTTGTCAGCACTTTAATTTGTAAAGCTTTGCCTTTAATTAAAAACAAGTCATGTGAGATTTGTGTCCCCTTGTCCTTTTGGCATGACAAAATAAAGAACCCCAAACTTTTTCAAAAAGTAACTAAGTAACTTTTACTCGAGTTTTAAACAAGCTTTTTTTTTTTAATTGTACATTTAGACCAGTACTTTTACTTGCACTTAAGTTAAATGTTATTGAAATAGTGGTACTTTTACTTGAGTGGAATATTTCAGTTCACTTCCTTGTGTATTTACCACACACAGGTAAATAGTGACCTGATCTTAAACACTGTAAAACACTCCCGGGACATTAGGGTTTGACAACGTTGTATTAAACTATACTTTTGGGGCTTTGTTTGAACCTGATGTTTATTTTGTCCACCTCCTTTATCGTCATTTTGATCATTTTTATCAGTTTAAGGAGAGAAAGTCTCAGCAGCTGGAGGATCAACACAACACCAGTCTGACCAAAGTCCACATGAAATCATCGCTGTCACTACTTGTTTTTTTAACCACTTCTTTATCGCCACTGAAATATATTCTTACCTGACGGGTTGACAGAAATATGTGCCGATGATCGATGACTAATCAGTGATCGATGATCAAACCGAACAGTGACGCCAGTAGCTACTTTTGTAGTCTTTAAACATTGAGCTGTAGTTTCACTTCATTCCCCGGAAAAAAGAGGGGGGAAAAAAAATAATAACCGGGAGGAAACTTTTGTACTGACGCCTAGCGTTCACCTGGTGAACTGCAGAAAAAAAGACAATCCACTTTGAAGCGGCGTTGTGTTGTTTTTTTATGCCGCAGGAATATGTTTAACTTGTTTAATGTTTAATCGATTGATAAACGGTTTTGTTGTTGCAGAGGAATCTGATTTTTTTTTTTAAAGGTGCCTGAACATGTGCCACTCTTCATTAATGATTGACGCTTGTATTGATCGCGTGTGTTTTGGGGATGAGGGCCTCTGTTTGAGTAAGTGCGCAGTGTGGGTGACTGTGGCTGTGTTTCAGGGCAGGATTGTGTGTTTCTCTGTGTGGGGTTTTCCACTTTCATCACATCGAGCTGTGGTCAAACTTTTAAATCTTAAGGAATATTTATTTTCTATTTTTTTTTAAACAACAAAACGTCAAAGGATCTCTGTGTGTGGTGACAGTTACACACTTATCTCTTTATCTTTGAAACACAAACAATGAAACTGCTTCTGTCCTGTATTCTCCTGACAGCTGGACTGGTTACTGGTAAGACACATTTACTGGTGATTTAGTGTAAAATCAGTGGCGTTCTTGTGAAGGCAGTGGATTGTTTATATTTCATGTCATTTAGCAGGTTTTTTTGTGTGAAAACATCTAGTGACTGTCTGTCTAAAAGGATCTAAAAATAGATCCTGTCTGAATGATTATTTAAGCTAAATGTTTATTCAATCAAAGATGTTTCATTGACTTTGTCCTTAAGTTTATTTTCTCATAAATACATGGTCAAATTGCTGCTTTGTTTCAGTTCTGGTCTCTGGTCGACCATACCTGTAGCTGTTGTTGGTCTCTAGGTCCAAAGGCTATATGTGTGTAGGCTCATGCCCAAATGATGCTGTTGGTACAAGTTACCAACTGCCCTCTGGTTTAGACCAGGACTAAACACGCTGTGTGATAAAGTCCAGAATTATAAAGCATGGTTCTGGTCCTGTTGTGTATGAACAGGGTACCGCAGTCCACTGAATGACTACCAGCGCTCTGAGGGCAGAGAGCTGGTTCCTACCTCCTGGAACTCAGCAAGAGTGTTGATGTTACCAGGCCTGAATCTGGAGGAGTGTGCGACGCGCTGCTCTCAGTCGCTGGACTGCAGGTATCCTCCACCCTTTACACTACTTTTATTCAGGCACTTATCAGCCACTTCTTTAGTGATTATGTGCACATAATAAAGTGTCTAGTGTGGTTTCTCTACTAAGGTTTGCATTCTAATGTGGCCTTCTGCATATATTGGTTGTCAGGTCGGGGACATTCTCCTCTGACCTCTGGTATTAAGAATGTGTTTTCTCCCAGATAACTCTCTCTTTCTGGACCATTTTTTGCATGAAAATCCCAGTGAATCAGCAGTTCCTTAAATACTCATGTCAGCTCCTTTTCACAACAACAACCATATCACGTTCAAAGTCACTTAAATCCCCTTTCAACGTCTACATTCCTGACTGCCATTGACTGTCATTGACTAAGTAGATGTTTGTGTTGAAGAGCCGTTGAACAGGTGTACCTAATAAAGTGGATGGATATATATTTATGGATTTTTATAGATTTCCCTGGAACCATCAAGAACATCAACCTCAGCTCACAAATACAATCATATACAGGGTAGACAATCAGGTTATTACAAGGACTAAGATATACAGGCTTCAGACAGATTCTATTTGACTTAAATCCTCTGGTAAATACAGCAGAGATGTTCATTCCTATAGAAGTTCTGATTCATTTTACATCGCATTTTTAGTCGTGATATAAAGTAGCAATAGTGGTGCGGAAGTCACAAAATAGACTGTTTTCTCTTTTCTTTTTGTTCATAAAAACGAGCCACGTGAACTTTGAACTGTGACGTATTTCCAAACTTCACAAGTTCAATCCGATTTTAAACATTTTCAGTACTTTTTGCTCAGGTGTGTTTATATAGTGGGTGAAAATGTATTACTTTTTCATCAGATTGCCTAGGATGTGCTGAAAAGAGGGATATAAGACACTGTATGTTGCACATCTTATAGCCTCTGTACGTTTAAACATAGTAAAATGCTCTGTGTTCTAAGGGTTAAAGTTGAATGTCAAGGTTCATTGTCACTGATGTGACAGCTGGGGCAATTTAATCTGCTGGTGAAGATCATGTGATGCAGTCAAATGCTAAATTTGTTGATGTTGTGACTCATTGTGAAGTTTGAAGTAGCATTAATAAATGGTTGATTTGCTACAACTTGCAAATTCCCCCTCAGGAATGAACTTATCTATCATCTGTTGTTAGTGCAGTGGACCTTCTTTTTGTATCTTTAATAAATTATAATACATATATAATGATAATAATAACAATATCTGTCTATCGTTTTGCTGTTTTAGTTTCAAATGTTCCTTCAGTAATTGTTAAGCCAGGTCAGGCCAGGGGAATAATCCATGGGATTGGTTAATAGGGACACTTCAAACAATCATTGAATAATTTGACCTCATCACTGCTTGTCATTTTGATCATTATTTGACTTATGAAGATATCCCTCACCACCAGAGCGTTCAACTACGAGACCCGGCCAACCGTCACCTGCAAGCACCTGCCGTGGGTGCGCGACGGCAACAACGCCGAAGTGAAGAGGAACGTGAACTGCAACCTTTACGAGAAGAAGGGTAAGACTGAGGTGTGCCTCGCGCTGTGGGATGTTAGGATTGTACAGTGTCCCCGCAGCGGCTGTTTCACCTGAGACTGCTTGTGTTGTGAAGTCTACGTCAGAAAGTGCATCGTGAATAAAGGGGAAGACTACAGAGGGAAGGTTTTCACCACAAGGAGCGGCCTCACCTGCCAACAGTGGTGGTCCAAGTTTCCGCACGATCACAGGTGATCACACACACACACACACACACGGAGTCTCACAGACATCGGTCAGTGTGTTTAGAGGTGTCCACGTTCCGCTGTTTTGTTACGTAACCGTCCATGTGCAGAGCCACGCAACAGGTCACAGTGAGGGTCAAAGTCTGGCTTCTCAGACTCTCGGATTGTTCAATAAACTTTCAAGAATGGCAAATCTGAAGCAGCGTTGTATATAACTGTTAATTTTCAACAATGCAACTGGAAAAAATTGATTTTATTTGATATTGTCGATGAAAACAGTGACTCCTCCCGCCCCTATTTCTCTTCTGCTCTTCATTATGATGCAAAACTATAGTTGTGAATTATAGTCGTGTCCCTAATCTCTTTATATTATTTGTAAACAATGTATTTATTGTCTTGTTTGCTGTTTGCTACTGGCCTGACACAAAACACATCGAATCCAATCTAAACAGAAAAGTGATGGCATTTTAGATAAAAAACTATTCTGTGACATTTTTTCCCCGAGGCATGTCAAACAAAACAAACAAACAAAATAACGATTTTGCAGCTTCAAGTTTGTTCATTTGTCAAAGTCACGTGCACTTTAACCCGATATTCAGAGACTCAACTGAACAGTAGCTGTGAGAAAACTTGTCTGTCTGTCTGTCTGTCTGTCTCTCTGTCCCTCTGTCCCTCTGTCTCAGGTGGACGCCCACAGCCGCTAACGGCCTGGAGCTAAACTACTGCAGGAACCCGGACGGGGATCGGATCGGTCCGTGGTGCTACACCACAGATCCTGAGCGACGCTACGAGAGCTGCAACATCCCCCAGTGTAAAGATGGTACGCGCCGACCACACATTAGCCACATGTGATGGCTAATACAGTGCTTAACAAGTGTGTTAAACCACCCACTAATGCACTAAAGTAATAGCATTGGTTATTATCAAAATGGTGAATACACCAGTATGTAGAAGCTCTTTAACCCTTAGTGCTCACACGGCACAGACCTATGGGAATAATACACAACTCCTTATATGGACATCCTGGGTGTGTGTGTTTATAGGTCACATATTGTGGCTTCTTATGTGTTGTTGAGTCAAAGTTATGATTCCTTTGATATCGCATTTTTAGTAGTGATTTAAAGTAGCAATAATTGTGCAGAAGTCACAAAAATAGACGTTTTTTTTTCTTTTCTTTTTGTTCATAAAAGGTGAACTTTGAACTGTGACGTATTTCCAAATTTCACAAATCCGATTTTAAACATTTTGATTTTAAACATAGTAATGGAAAAATTCTTAACCGAAATTATATTTTTTAATTAAAATAGAAAAGCACATTATTATTTCTTGGTTAAGATGTCAAAGTATAGTTATTTACTTACAGAAAAAATGGTTTTAGTGCTTGAATGTTATGTTTGATTCATTTTTTGACTTTAAATAAATAATAATAATAATCTTTTTAGTGAACACAAGTTGTTTAACAATTGCTCCGTGCTAACAAAAGCACTGTACATAAGTTATGGGTCTGGATATTTCCCTGGCAATGTTCAGAAGAATAAGTGGTATTAATCACTTTTTATCAAATGAATACTACCTGAATATAAATGAGTATTTAAACATGCACTCTATATGCACTTGTCCAGACATTTCCTTGAAGTAACTGAACAATAAATCAATATTTATTTGTTTGTTTAACATAGAGACAACATTCTTTTTTCTTTTTCTTCACTTAATGTGCGTGGACAATAAGATGATTATTTTAGTAAAAGAAGGTCATAATTAACAAGTCTACAACTGAACACCACGTCTCTTTTTTTCCTCTGCAATTAAAAACAAATTACAGTCGCATCTTTTCCCGCCACCACACTAAAGGCTTCATGTATCAGCTCCTTTGAATTACATGGACATGATGAAGTGAAGTTTCTGTGTAAGTGTGTGTGTCATTTTTTCATCTCCTCTTGTTTGCAGACGTTTGCATCACATGTAACGGAGAGGATTACCGGGGGCAGGTGGACCACACGGTGAACGGCAGAGAGTGTCAGCGCTGGGACCAACAGTATCCTCACCAACACATCTACCAGCCGGAAAAGTACGCACACGTTTATTAATAATAACTAATAACGTCTTCTGCTGTCCTGTTATAGTCTCTCGTGTTGTTTTTCAGGTATCCCGATAAGAGCTTAGACGATAACTACTGCCGTAACCCTGACGCCTCCCCGGTGCCCTGGTGTTACACCACAGACCCCGAGGTGGAGCGAGAGAGCTGCGAGATCAAGAAGTGCAGTAAGATCCTTTTTATTTTTACATTAGCAAAATCATAGATTCTGATATAGGGATGGGGAATCAGTATATATAGGATATTGGGCAGATAAAAATGTAGAATCCGATATAGAGATGAAACAATTACTCGATTAACTGATTATTAATCGATCACTAAATGAATCGTCAACTATTGATCGGTTTGAAGCTTTTTTCCCATGATTAAAACAAGATTTCTGATTGTTTCAGCTTGTTACGTGTGAATATTTTCTTAATTTCTTTGTTCCACGTAACAAAGAATTCATTAAAAGTGAATTTTTGGGTTTGTGGACAAAACAAGATGTTTGAGAGGTTTGACAAACACTGATCTTTTTACGTTTTCTGATATTTTATGGACCCAGCGATGACTCAATTCATCGAGAAAATAATCAACAGATTCATTGATTGTGAAAATGAGTTGCAGCTCTAATCTTATACATGCACAGACTGTACAAATACAAATAAACATCAGCAAAACCATTTAGCTGAGTCATGTTTGGGCTGTTTATTTCTTCTTTTTGCGGAGAGCAATATTTGTGGCACAGTTGGAGAATGATGTCTTTGACATGACTCAGCACAAATGTGTTGTTAGAAGTATCATAGTTCATAAATGGTCTAAAATGACTGTAATAGAGTGTTTGCTATTGGTATCAGACACAAAAAGTGTCTGATAATAAGATTTAGATCAGGGGTGTCAAACATACGGCCCGGGGGCCAGATCCGGCCCGCCAGAGGGTCCAATCCGGCCCACAGGATGAATTTGTTAAAATTTCACACTACGATTACAATCTAAACGTAATGTCAAATACAATATTTTTCTCTTCCAGATACCTGTGACTAAATGTTTGTGCCATTTTAGATCCAGTGTGATGTGTAAATAGTACATTTAGGCACGATATTGTTGAAATTGCACTTATATTTCTCAAGAAATGTCATGTTTTGTAAAAATGTCCTTCATTAAATGTAAAACAAAGAGTTCTTGTTCTTAAAATTGTGCTGTCGGTGGCCCCTGAACAAAAATGTTCTGGGAATGTAAGTTATGTAGATGATGCATATACAGAGTCATATACAGATATACATATTTCTTACACATTCATTAACTTCTACTCTACATATGCTGCGTAATATTATATTGTTTTCACTTATTTTACCAAAAGTGCAATCATTTAACTCTTACAATAACTCTTAACTGTGTGCATTAACTTTTTAACTTAACGTCTGCAATGGCAACACAATTCTTTTTCTACTCGGTTCTATTTGGTTTATAATCCTATTTTATAGAGAACACTAGTATACTAGGCACTCATTTTATCTTTAGATGATTTCAAACATCAATTTCTCCCTCAGAATGGTGATATTTATATTACATGTACCTTGATTAATAGAAAAGAGCTTGAAAAAACACCTTGATTGTACTTGCACGTGCATTGATTTTGGAAAGTATGACTCGTGTGTTATTGTCTAAACAAATGCGTCATTCAGTTTTTGTTTAAGGAGGGAAATAAAATCGATACTATCAAATTGAAATAAATCCGAATTACAACACAAATCAAATGGTCACAAAAACATATTGACCCCAGCTCTAATTGACACTGTGGGAAACTAAGCAGAATGGAGTTTTAATGAATTTATTTTTAAGCAACAATTCCCAATCGTCTGTGACTCTAACAAGCATTTTTCACAATTTCACAAAAACAAAGTGTAACCTAAACTATTCATGTGCAACATAGCACACATGATTGTCCTTGTTTTTCCCTCTTTGTTTTTTTTTATTATTTATCAGTTTAAGATTTGGACATTGAGTCGATCTCTGTGGCATTAAGAGACCAAAGTATGAGACGTTTAATCTGATTTTGACATAAATGCAGCTAAAGTGTGAAGATTTCTGTCAGCAGTTCAAGCTCTGCATTGTCTCGCAGGGTTTCGGTTAATTAACCTTTAATTAAGTCGAAAAACCCTGCGAGACAGCTCATTTGAACCTGTTTGTTTTATTATGTATCGTCACAAAGTCACACATGGAAGCAGTCGAGTGACTGCAAACCTGTGTTGACCACGGATGATTGGCCGTGGTCAACAGCTTCTCCTCTGACCTTTAATCCACTCACCATTTCACAAGTGATATAACAAATGCACTTTAATCTGGGATTCCCGAAATTTCAACACAAGTTGTGTAAAAATTAGACTGGCAACATAAGTCTGTCCTCACTGTAGTTTCAAAGATTATAGGATAGCACCATCTTGTGGTGTAGTTTAAAATTATCCAAACCAAAAAAAAACATCAAAAGAAAATGGTTCTATCATAAAATTGTGTGTATTTTATTCTAAAAAAAAAAATATAATATAATTGTCACTTTAATGTCATTTGCAATTAACCTTTAATATGGTATATCATAATATAGATACATTTTACTATTTGCTATAAATTGAACCATTGAAAATCTATCTATCTATCTATCTATCTATCTATCTATCCATAATAATAATAATAATAATCTATCTATCTATCTATCCATAATAATAATAATCTATCTATCTATAACAATAATAATAATAATAATCTATCTATCTATCTATTATAATAATAATAATAATAATGATCTATCTATCTATCTATTATAATAATAATAATAATAATCTATCTATCTATCTATTATAATAATAATAATAATAATCTATCTATCTATTATAATCTATCTAATAATAATAATAATAATCTATCTATCTATCTATCTATCTCTCTCTCTCGTGTAATATTCATTTAAATTCACTTCACCTTTCTTCTCCTCTTCTTCTCTTCAGCTGAGGTCCGCATTGAGAAGCGTCAGCGCTCCAGCTTCACCACCAACTGCTTCCGCGGCCGCGGGGAGGATTATCGCGGCAAAGTCAACGAGACGACGTCAGGCATCTCCTGCCAGCGGTGGGACGCCCAGTATCCTCATGAGCATCCCTTCTATCCAAACACATATGAATGCAAGTGAGTAATACAGCAGAAAAGAAGCTGACACCTGTTGCCTGTTAGACTGAAGATGCTGCGTTTGCTTCTCATGTCAGTATTAATGTCAAGATGTTTCCCTGCTGACAGAGCTTTTCACTTTAGAAGTAAGTATAATCCTGTAGCACTGTGGTGTCAAACACACGGCACGTGGGGCCAGAACCGGCCCACCAGACGGTCCAATTTGGCCCTAAAAATACTGTATTTTTCAGTTCCAGATACCTTGATATTTGAGAACATCATCAGTTCCAGGTTTGACAAACACTGATCAATGGGCTTTCTTTTTACGTTTTCTGATATTTTATGGACCCAACGATGACTCAGTTCATCGAGAAAATAATCAACAGATTCATTGATTGTGAAAATAATCATTAGTTGCAGCTCTAATCTTATACAGTCCCAAAGATCACGTGCTTCACCATGCACAGACTGTACAAATACAAATAAACATCAGCAAAACCATTTAGCTGAGTCATGTTTGGGCTGTTTATTTCCTCTTTTTGCGGAGAGCAATCTTTGTGGCACAGTTGGAGAATTATGTCTTTGACATGACTCAGCACAAATGTGTTGCATCATAGTTCATAAATGGTCTAAAATGACTGTAATAGAGTGTTTGATATTGGTATCAGACACAAAAAGTGTTATTGGGACATCCTTATTCTGATAATAAGATTTAGGTGAATTACATAAAGACACTCTTTCTGTCCATTCTGTCTATGAGTGTGTGCAGCATAACTCGGATTTAGAAAAATACTGTATTTTTCAGTTCCAGATACCTGAGACTAAATGTTTTGTGTCTTTATATAGATGCACTGTAATGCACGCATGCATGTGTGTAATATTCTACAAATTGCACTTGTTTTTCACAAAGGAGTTCTTGTTGTTTGTGGGTTATGATGCTATTATTTTCCAGAGATCAAATGTGGCCCCTGAACTAAAATGTGCTGCAGCGTGTCTGTGTGACAGGTCGTTGACTGCATCACGACTGTTTCAAGCTGATTTTGTGCTGCTCCCTCGTCCAGGGGTTTGGAGGAGAACTACTGTCGTAACCCAGATGGATCGGAGGCTCCCTGGTGCTTCACATCTGTGCCAGAGATGAGGACGGCGCTCTGCTTACAGATCAAACGCTGCGCAGACGACATAGAAGCCGAGGGTAGGACTCCTCGCTTTAAATAAGAGCAGCCAGCGATAAATTCAGCTAACATTAGGCTACTGTCAACACTTAGATAAACATGAGGCTTATGTTATAATGGAAAGTATTTTCCTGTTTTTATTGTACTGCGTACTGTATGTATTATGTAAAACTCACTGTTGCTGTTTTTTTACATGGACAGTGTTTATTGAATCAATATTTTAGCTGCTGTGATTTATTGTTCAGACAGAAACAAGTGACCTGTGTCCCGTTGAAGCTAAGTGGTCGTTGTCCAACACAAAGTGAATGTGAAAGTGGAGTGCATTCTCTAAATCAGTGGTTCTCAAAAGTATTTATACCAAGTCCCACCTGAGGACAATATTGAGCTTGTGAAGTAAAAATAAGCCGAGCAAAGTCAGCTACGGACTTTTCACAGGAGGCAGATTCATTCCCAATGAGATGATCTTCCTCTTCCTCACATATACTTCACGAGCGAGAGATGAGGTGACTGTAATTATTATTATTTGTTTCATTTTCTACACACTCTGGTCAAAAGTACCACCAGAGGAAGCTCAGTGGTACTTGGAAAATGCTCCAAGCTGCCAGGAATAAAGCTCTTGCTAAGAAATACTAAAACGGTTTTTGTTTAATGATTATATAATGAAATGTGCACAGTGAAATACCAACAGCGTGACCTCAGTGTCTTCATAGCTACACTGCCCTGTATGACTGCTGGGTACAGCAGTACATATATTTGGATGATTCATCAAGGTAAATGTCCTGATAAAAGTGTCTTTTATTTCAGACTGCTACCAAGAAAATGGGAAAAACTACAAAGGACAGGTCCGCAAAACCCGTAAAGGGATCACCTGCCAGAAATGGAACGTTAACACACCTCACCGGACCAAGTATGCAGACGATTCTGTGACACTGACGCTCACTGCTTTCATATTAAAGCTGTTTATTATCTAGTCAGAATACTTATATACATATATATGTAAAGAAATAGTAGAAAACATGATTTACTTAAAAAGAAAAACAAAGAAATAAAATGGTTACGTGTGATAAATAGGATAATTTGTCATGGCAATGCTGCCACCAGCCATTTAGGCCCTCTCTCCTTATCCTGTACACAGTGTATAGCAATGTTTCACAAACTTTTTTAACCCTTTTTCCACTGATCGTATTGCAGATGACGCGTTTTCCAACAGTTTCTGAAAGCTGACAAGTTGCAAAGCCAATGTGGTTATTACGGTAATTTCCCTCACGCTGTGGCAGGAAGCCGGCGAAGCAGCATCTTCGTCAACAGAGAGGAGAGAGTTGGAAAAACACCTGCACATAGTTTCCATTTTTTGGGCAAAAGCACTTAGTCACAGGACATTTTCTGGCCCTTATATGGGTTCAAATAAGCAAAAAAAAAGTGTGACCTAATTCGCACATGTATGCACAATAATTTGTTTCTGACTATTTTGCGCTGCCATTTCTATAACGATATAACGACAGTTTTTGTTTTAATATTATTTTGAAAAAACATTTCCAAGAGACAACTTCATTTATTGCATGTTATTTAAAACGTAAATCTTATGCTATATCATTTAGCATGTGGGGATTCAAACAGATTGCTTGTCTTGAATTGCATTGGGCTCCGGTCAGCCAGTCGGTTTGCCCACTTATTTGTGATATTCATGAGACACTATGCTTTCCAGGATAAACCCAAGGACACATCCCGAGGCCAATCTGACGGAGAACTACTGTCGTAACCCCGACGGGGACCAGCATGGACCCTGGTGCTACACCACTGACCCCAAAACTGAGTTTGACTACTGTGCCATCAAACAGTGTGGTACAGTTACTCTCCGTCTATTTTAAGAATGCTAAGATGCACTGTACGGTCAAAATTCACCCTTCTGTTGTTTTACAATTCATCTGTTTCTTGATGTTTTCAAACAGCTGGGGAGAAAGTGTCCCTGACTGAGCCAGAAGGTTTGTTCGTTGACTGAATATGAAGCAAGACAGAGCGGAGGTTAGGTATATTTTTTTGCATTAATATCAAACGTTTGTTTTCACGCCGATTGGTGAACACAGAGAAGGTGGAATTCAGCGAGTGTGGAAAGAGAGAGGACCGTTTCCAGAGGACGATGCTGCGCATCGTGAACGGGGTTCCTGGAAACTCGCCATGGACAGTGAGCCTCAGAGACAGGCGAGTGTGAGAAAGTGTTAAACACGCTGCTGTGCCGTGCCGTGCCGTGCCGTGCCGTGTGTGACGTATGACTTCTTTGTGCAGGAAAGGAAACCATTTCTGTGGAGGATCCTTGGTTAATGCCAGATGGGTGATCAGCACCAAGCAGTGTTTCTCCTCCTGGTAAACTTTATTTAGAGCATTTCGGCTTTTTTCCAGTACTATGTTAAAACGTACAGTATCTACAGAGGGTATAAGAATGTGCAATATAGAGTGTCTTATATCCTTTTTTTCACCACAAACTAGGCAATCTGATTAAAAATTTTTAAAAAATTCACCAACTATTTAAACACACCTGAGCAAAATGTACTCAAAATGTTTAAAATTGGATTGTATTTGTGAAATTTGTCACAGTTCCAAGAAAAACGCTCTATTTTGTGACTTCTGCACAATTATTGCGACCTTTTATCACGACTAGAAATGTGACTCAACAACACATAAGAAGGCAAAAAGAAGTGTTTTTTTTAAAGCCTGAATATGTGACCTATAAACACACACGTCCAGGATGTCCATATAAGGACTTGTGTATTATCCCCACGGCAAATTACCATGGGTGCACCTGCGGTAAAGATCTGTGCCTCGTGAGCACTAAGGGTTTATTCATACAATTCTTTGGGTTGGGACCAAATGCTGTATTTCGATGTTTGACGTCTGCAGCTACGTGGACCTGCCCGGGTACTCGGCCAGGATGGGAACACTGTTTCGCGATCCGCAAGAAGAAGAGCCCGGCGTGCAGACCATCCCGCTCACCAAGATCGTCTGTGGACCCTCTGAGTCTCAGCTGGTCATGCTGCAGCTGGAATAGTGTGTATATGCGCACATGCTCAACACACACACACACACACACACACACACATACCGTCAATTTCTCTCTGACTCCCTCTTCTTTCTGTAGCCCTGCACAGTTTAATGAGCGTGTCTCTCAGATCTGCCTCCCTCCTGAGCGCTACATTGTGGCTGAGGGGACGAACTGTGAGATCGCAGGATGGGGTGAGACAAAAGGCAAGTGTAATCCTTTTTGCTACGATAACTGGACGCTGCTCTCCGCGCTGCTACAATGTGCCTCTGTACTAATAATTATTAATGGAGCATCATGGGAGCAAGCATCTTGTTTCTGCCCTTGAATGAGTCTTTGCATCTTAATGACAAAGGCTGCACAGACCATTGAACAACAGATGGCTTTGCTGTTTACGGCACCATTCAACATCTGTTTACCTTCCTTTCCTTTCCTCCTGTCTCTCTCATTATCTGCTCACTCTGTCTTCCTGCTCGCTGTCTTTCAGGGACTGGTGACGAGACTGTCCTCAACGTGGCCCACATACCTGTTCTTAATAACAAGGAATGCAACAAGTACTTCAGGGGTCGTGTCCGTGAGAACGAGATGTGCACAACCTCTTTCCAGGGTGGAGTTGGCGCGTGTGAGGTGGGAGTTTTGCACTGTTTTGAAAGCTTTGCGGTCAATATTTGTCGCGAGAGAAGACTGATGATTGCATGGTGGTGTTTGGCTGGAGTTGAGGTGAAGAGAGGAAGCAGAGGGTGGAAGAAAAGAATGATTGTCTCCATCCACCCATCATTTTATATGACATTTGCTGCGGTGTGTGCTACAGCCAGGGGTGGAAAGAACGCTGAAATATTCTACTGAAGTAAAAGTATCACTATGGTGATCAAATTTTACTGAAGTACAAGTTAAAGTACTGGTCTTAACATGTACTCAAGTTAAAGTAAAAGTAAGAGTTACTTAGTTGGGGTTCTTTCTTGTGTCGTGCAAAAAGGAAGGGGACACAAATCTCACGTGAATTGTTTTTAATTAAAGGCAAACCTTTACAAATGAAAGTGCTGACAAAATAAAATATGTAAACACATAACGTGTCAGTCAAAATGGGTCAAAGGTCACAAACGCTTTAACTTTCTCACTCACTCAGGGACCTTAACTAAGGCCAGTTCACCTGTCCTGTCCGGTGCGTGAATTTATTATTTATTTATTTCTATCATTTCAAGCCAACAAGTTAAATTACAAATTATTAGTACACAAAAAAACAACTCAGTTAAAGTCGCGCGTTAAAGGAACAGTTCCACATTTGCTTTATTTTTCTGCCACAGTGGGCAAACACTCTCGTGTATGACTTTTGAATATGAAGCCACATTCTTTCAACTGGTCAGCTTTGCATAAAGACCTTTTAGTTTCATCCGTTAGAAGATGGTTTCAGTCTTATTATGCTAAGCTAACAGGCTGCCGGCTCCATGTAACTGTATAAACAACAAATATGCCAGTTCCTTTAATGATCAATAATGATGCCAGTAAGTGATTTAAAAAAAAAAATCCCTTTAAATCAAACACATTCACCATTCGTGTAACGGAGACGCGACAACCTCGGCAGTGACAGTCAGTCATAACAGAGACAAATAATGACTCCAGAGTGTTGTTCCTGTGTGTCCCGTGTGTCTGCAGAGAGACTACGGCGGCCCTCTGGCGTGTCAGAACAGCGACTGCTGGGTACTCGAGGGCGTGATCATCCCCATGCGGCGCTGCGGACACCCGGGGCAGCCCAACATTTTCATCCGCGTCTCGGTGTACGTGGACTGGATCAAGAAGGTGATGGAGATGGCCTAGAGGCAGATACACTGCCGTTCGACCAGGGACTGAACAAACCCACTTTCAAAAACCCCTCTGCAGCAGTTGTTTTTATGGTTCACCTGTACATGTACACCCCCCTCACCACCCCCATTTTGTTTTTTTGTTTACAACAAAACGTAAAAATGTACGATCATATTTTATCACATCGGATTTAGAGCAGCAACTGTTTGGTCCAGAAAATGATTCAGTTTTTCATGATTTCTTTGTTACATGGAGCAAAGAAACCAGAAAATATAACAATAACAATAATAATAAATAATTTAAGAGGCTGAAACAATCAGAAATCTTGTTTGTAATCATGAAAAAAAGCTTCAAACCGATTCAATAGTTTTACCATAACCAATTTTTTATGGTTTCTGAAAAAGAAGTTGTGCTTCTTTTGTGGAAGAAAATAGTTGGACAAGTTTTTATGTTAATTCACATTCAGTTCATTCTTGTAAGCACCCAAAATAAAAGGCACAGTTATTTAAATTCAACTCGACTTAAAATGCCAAGTATTTTCAGTAGTGCACATTGTTTTGTCCACACATTATATTGCAGTTACAAGCATTTCTTATGTACGATATGTAGCAGAGATTATAACTTTAATGTGTGTTATACTATTTTAAATAAAACCACCTCTACTTGTCATAGTACATTTTGTTTTTCTACGTCAATAAAGACTTAGATTAAATGATTCTTCTCTCGGGTTGAGAGAAGAATGACAGGAGGAGTGTTTTTTTTTGAGCTTCCTAATGTCCTCTGGAAATGCAGCGTGGAGCACAGAACTGTACACCTCCCCTCCGCTCTCGCTGGCATTGAATGGAGCTACAAAATACCTTCTTTGCCCCCAGCCTCTAAAGAAATCCCTCCTCTGCCTGTCTTTTGATGCCTGCCCCCACCTCTAAAGACATGCCTTTGTGCCTTATGCAGAACTGTATGCGCTGCACATTCTTTCTAGTTCTATAGGAGGATTTTTGTAACCCGGTCCTGATGAGCCCACGGAATTCAGCTTAAATAAACCTCAAGATCAGAGTCCAACCCAATCTCAGACACACCAGCCCGTCGAAGGCCACTGAACTCTCTCTTTGTCACACAGTTCTCGCTCACCCTCCTCACCCTCCTCACCCCCCAGCCCCTTCTTCCTGATTCCCCATTACAAAATTCTCTGCTTCTTTATTTTGGCAAATTTCACTTCTAACTTTTTTTTTTTGAATTAACAGATGGCATTGGACTTTTTTTTTGTCCTCTTTATTTCTCTTTTTTGTTTTGTTTGTGATGTGCACAGCTAATGGATGATGGGGAAATGCTGTTGATTTACTAATATTTACGGAGGATGATTTAGCCTAAAACACCCAAAATACACGTACACTTTTCTTTTGTTAAGCTCTTATGGTAAAGCTTATTGCGATTATTTCCTCTAAGTCTTATACTCACAGCTGCAGTTCGACACTGACACTGAACTTTTCCGTCGTCGCTGTAACCTAAAGCTTTATGTTTTGGTCCGATGCCAGCAGGCTCACCTGACATGACTCCAGCGTTCGCTGTCCCTGGAATGTGTATTCACTGTGGTTCAAGCATTTTTCCCACCTGTATTTATCAGTTTGTGCAAGCGCACAGAGCTCATGAACGCAAGAGAAAGAGATTTTTATATGGGGTTGATAACTTGGACTTTAGTGGCATAAAATCATTCACATGAGAGAAAGTCTCATTTTTAAGACTCTTTATGGATAAAATGTGTGTTTGCTCTCTCACTGCAGAACTGAAGTGAGGTCACTTTGTCCTCAAACAGCCACACACACACACACACACACACCACCCTTTACATTACTTAGAAACCCCATTTGTTATGATTGTGTCCTTTTGTTCTTACATCTCTGGCACAGTGTGGTGTTGGGGGGGGGGAGATAACACAGTAAAAACATGCCCTGATCTCACTCACCATCATTTCTAAACTGAAAAAAAAAACTGTCTCTCTGTCTCTCTGTCTCTCTCTCTCTTCTGCGGGGGGAACTTCCCAGCCCCCGGCCCCGGACCACACTTCGGGAACCCCGGAACCAGACTCTACCCTCCTGTCTGATGCCTGTCTCCTCTCTCCTTCCCTCCCTCACATAAATGGGTGAGTTTTTTTTTTCGGGGCGGGGTCCGCTGCTTCAACCCTCCTACCCCTCGCTCTTTCTTGAAACATGCTTTAATAGAGAAAGTATGCAATGCATACAGCTCTGCTACAACCCCCCATTATACTGCAACTGGGGTATTCGTGACTGGACGTCTGGGGGGGATCACACACATTTCCGATTAGAGGAGGAAGGAGAGAGAGAGCGAGGGAGAGAGAGAGAGCGAGAGGGAGAGAGAGAGAGATTGCCCTTTCATTCCAGCCAATGAGACGGTCGATACACTAAGATTTTCATAGTTGTGCACGAGCTCAAAAGTGATCGGAGTGTCGGAACTTCCAGGTAAAACTGCAAAAGCCGACTTCAAGGTAAGTTGAGGCGGCGATCCGCTGTCGTTGTGGCTGCATTTGGCGCTGCCTGCACGGCTCACTCTCAACATGGAGCCTATGGTGTGAATGTATGCATGTGTGTGTGTGTGTGTGTGTGTGTGTGCAGACGAGTGTGCGTTGAAGTGAGAGGAGGACGCTTCTTTTTCTTTTTTTTTTTCTTCTTTTTTTTTTTTGCACCTGCATTGCTTCGGTCGTTGTTGGTCAAGTTTCTCGCGTCTCGCTGGCTCATCCATGTCGCCGGACCTGTGCTTATCGCTCCAAAAACACGCGAATCCCACCACATTTCACATCGATTGCGCAAGTGATGGGAGCAGGGGGATGTTGTGTGTGTGTGTGTGTAAGTGTAAGTGTGTATGACGGTGTGTGTGTGTGTGTGTGTGCCGACCTTTTTATACGCTTCAAAACTCTTGGTGGCCTCGACTGTTTTCGCCGTCATCATCAACAGCGGCGGCGGCAGCAGCAGCAGCAGCCCCCGAAAGTGTGGACGTTCTTTTTGGATTCGTGGATTCGCGCTCCTGGCGCGCTTTACGCACCGTCGTTTAAAAGGCTGCGAGCGAACGCGTTTTTATGGTTGCAAAAAGCCGCCCATATGCAAAAAAGTACATTGAGTCCCGTACTTGAGTGCCAAACACAGACTGGTGGAGCGGACGGTCTGCTTGCTGCTGCTGCTGCTGCTGCAGGAGCAGGAATGCGCGACGCTGGTTGTGTTTCCCCCACGAAAGTGAAGTTTATAAGCGACGAAACGACGTACGTACGTCTCATTTGGCTTTAAATCGTAAACGAGGATGTAGATTTCTCAAATTACTCCGACTTCCTGCTTGAGTGCGGCCGTTTTTGATAGGCTGTGTTGCTTAATTACGGTTTGGCACATTCCGTTCACTATAGGCACCATGGTTAAACGGTCACCTTGGGACATTCCCAACAGGAAAGAGTGGACTCATTGTATAGTTTACTCTCTTCATATAAAGTAAACAATAGGCTGTGTAACCATGGGTCATTGATTTACTGTTGAGGTAGTGTTGTTCTGGTTTGGCTGAAACTGTGATCGATGCTGCTGATGAGTTGATTAAATAAACGTGAACTATCACTGAATTAGTTGGATATGTTTTGGTTTTTTAAGCAACTCCTAAATGTGTGCATTAATAAACCAAATACATTTTTGGGGCAGTTTAAATACATTGATTTTGACTCTGTGAAAGGGTGAGGTTTGAATTTCATTTAAATCCTTTAAAAAAAAACAACTAAATCAAATAAATCACTTATTCACTCAAAATGTTTGTTTTGTTTTTTTTAAAAAAAAAGAAGGATGTCACAGCTACCCAAATAAAACCACACATCCTCAAACTTGAGAAGCCACCACAAACTTTATTTACATAATGACTTTATCACAGAGTAGTTAAATTAGCTGCCATTTGGCTAACTGACAAATCGTTGCCACTCTCAAATGTAAGACTTGCATTTCTCCGTTCTATTATGATGTCGCACAGTTATATACAGGGAGAGAGGTGCTGTGCACGTGCTGCATTCTTGCCTCAGTGGCTTGCAGTTTTGCAGTGAAAGGTGTGCGAGCGTCAACATCATCAAGGGCCACACGCGCTGATACACTGATACATGTCAAGGCAGCGTGGAGTACAGTAGATGCTGATTTTGGATGCGAGATTGAGTTGTGAATATCTGTGCTACTTTTAGTCTCTGCACACCACTCTCATGTTTCCTTGCTCGTGCCAGAACCCCGGTCTGTGTTCCGATGAACCCGGTGCCAAGGCTTATGTATAAGTAGTTCCCACGCTTGCTCAAGTAAAACATGTGTTGTGTGTGGCTATGAGACAGACTTAATGATATATTAAAAGTCACTGTGCTGAAGTGTGCAAAAAGAAAACGATTGGAAGTGGCACTGTATAACGCTTTTTCCCCAACCTTTTTATCTCCAGCTCCTGATTCTCAGGTCTTCTCCACTTTAAGCCCTCGAGGCCGCTTCTCTAGGCTTTGATGCCCACACTCTTAAAAGCAGGTGGACAGACACAGGCATGAGTAGCAGTGGGACCAAAGAGCCGTCTCCCCAGCCGAGCACTGCCCAGTCACCTCCTGAGCCTCCACGCCGGGGGAGGGGTCGGCCACGGAAACAGCAGCAGGTAGGACTGAAGTCTTCGCGACGAATCCGAGCAGTATCTGTCCCGTCGCCGCCAATTTTTATTAAAAAATGACATCGTGAAAGACGATGTCAGTGGATTGCTCATGCAAATCTTTTTTTCTCTACGTCCAATCTTTCCCGACAGGAGCCCGTTGGACCCCCGACTCCAAAGCGACCAAGAGGACGACCGAAAGGCAGCAAGAACAAAGGCCCAAGAACTGCACCTAAGGTTGAAACTGTGACAGTGAAATGTGAACTTGGTCCCTTGTATTTGAGGAAGCACTGTTTCAACACAAAAAAAATCTCTGTTTACAGGTTACAAAACTCTTTTTGCACACTCTATTCATTGTACTTGTACTTGAATCAGAATAACTTTGATTTGGTCTTCCAGTAGCCGCCAACAAGACGTGTGATACTGTATAGTGGGGCTGAACAATTTTCAATACATATCTAATTGCGATTATGGTCAAATTTGCGATATCAAAGGGAATGCTAGTTTTTACATCATTCTTCTAATTTGCATTCAAAGAACATATTTGAAATGATTACCGTGTGATATTTGTGCACATCTGTGAGAAACAAAGATGTTCCCTTCAGTCTGTAGAGTGAGATGTTTAGTGGGCAAAACAATAATGAATCTAAAATAATATTTTGACACACGTTTTGGCTCTAACAAGTATCGCATATTGTGATTTCGATAACATTTCGATGAATTGTTCAGCTCTACTGTACAGAAACACATTCATTTAAAAAAAAAATACACTTACAGCCATCAATACACAGAAAAAAGCAGAGGGTGGAGTGAGATTCTAAAATGCTTCTCTCGTCTAAGCTCTTGTCAAAGCTCCGCCTTCAAAAACACTGCTCTCAAGTAACTGAACATGCTAAACCTAATATATATTCTTTTTGTTTGTCATTTGAAATCCTTTAATACGAATCCTATTCCTCTTCAATCCCTCAGTCATGCCCTTGCAGAACACACCAACATAGAAGACGGCGATGAAATGGGAGGAGCCTTTTAAGCACTAGATAGAGTCGTTTTGCTGCACTTGCTAAGACACCATTTATATAAGACCTCATTTCACAAACTGCGATCAGTGCGATAATGAGTGTTAAAACACGAACCTCTCATCTTGTTGTTCATCAGAAAGTAGAGCCCACTGGGGAGCGGCGACCACGCGGGCGACCGAGGAAATGGGTACGGAGCGATCACCGACACGGCCGTACTGCACATGATGGGAGTTCATTGTCAATATAGCGTGTGTAAAAGACCTCGCAGGTGTTTGTGCACGCTGGAGCTGGACAGTAATTCGTGTTTTATTTATTGCTTTTGTCTTGTGTCTCTCCACAGCCTCAGAAAGTGGCGCAAGTAACCGAGGAGCAGCAGGTGAGAGAAACAAACTCTTTAAAAGGGCGGTTCCAGTTTTGATGTGGCACTAGTTTAGTCTGCACTACAAATGACTCTGATTTTATGTATATGACGCATTAAACTGGCTGAAATCAGGTCAGATATCATGGAGTTGTGTTTCTTGCTATAAATCCATGTCAAATGGCTCCAAATTTAGATCCTTTATGTCTGTAAACATAGAGTTTAGGTTTGTCTTGCCGACAGTTTTGCATCAGTGCAACAGAAAATCACATTTTGCATCCCAAACATGAGCGACGTTCATGCTGTATGACTTGCGAATCTTGCGTCGGTTCATCCACGCCCCTTTGTGCGCACAGTAATGAGGCTGCGGCCGACAAATTCCCGCTGGACCACTTTGCGCCTGTTTGTCTGTTTGTGTTTATGAGGTACACCTAAGTGTGACATCGCGAGATGTTCTACCCACTGATGGAGATGGAGTCCGCAGAATATTCGAGAGTGTACTAGTAAAGAAACACACATTTACGACACCTCAAACTAACTAGTTACCTTTAAAACAGCATGAGTTGAACCAAAGTGCCGCGTATAGACTTAGTCAAAATGAGCATTACGAGATAGAGAGTGTGATAACACACAACGTTTGTCTTGTGATCGCACGATCTTATTTAGTGTCACGCAGAAACCACACTAGAACACAGTGAGACTCAGTGACACACATTTTAATTATTACTTTGTGAATGTGTTCAATAAAATCCTCTGAATCTTTTGACACTGAGCTGCTGCTTGAGCACGTTGCGCGTCGATCCTTCTGCGTGATGTAAGTTGCACAGAGAGCATTGTTGAATTCCCCAGGTCCCACCTCCAAACATCCTTTTGTCACATCCAGTTTGGGTGAATACGCTCACCCAGTGTTTCTCAGAACGTCCTTTCTTTCTTTTAGCTGCTTTCTTCCATTTATCTTTCTCCGTTCTTGCACAACGTTTGTCGACCAAAGCGGGGCTCGTTCACGCGAAGCCCCCTTGTCTGCCTTATCGCATCCTTTCGCCACCCGAGCAGTTTGTCTGAGACGTTAAGAGGCTGAACTGAACTGAACTGAAACTGTTGAGACAGACTCCCTTTTTCAGACGCACGCATGTGAAGGGGAAGAATGAGTCAATGTAGTGAGGGGAAACCTGATCTAACTGTTCTCTTCTTCTGTCTTTTGGTTTCCTGACATAACCGTCATCTTCCTCACATTTCTTGGTCTGACAGCTGGACCTACTTCCCCGCACGCAATCACTCAATGAAATCCTCACACTCATTCTCGTATTTGCGTGTTGTCTACGATCTGTCTACTGATTCATTACTTTGTGCACGTTTGAGTCACTAACGAATCAGACGCTAACTGGTTCTGGGTCCCCTTGCTGTTCCAGGGCTCTTCAGAGGAGGCTGAGGAGGGTCCCTCGTCGTCTCAGGTTCCAGCACAGGAGGAAGGGGAGTAGATAGGACACCTGCCTACCTACCTCAAGGTTTGGCCTCAAGCAAAACAGGTGGCACAAACCAAACTGTGGCTGTGATGGGGATTCAGGAACACACATACACACACACACACACACACACACACACACTCGCATACAGACACGTGCACAATCATTGCTAGTGGTTTATTCACAAATGAAATACTCAACCCTGGATATTTTTTTAAACATCAGTGATTAGGGATTTTTATTATGACGGAGTAATAGGGCCACATTGAGAAAAAAAAAAAATTCACAGACTTCGAGATTAAAGTCGTAAAATTTACGACTTTAATCTCGTAAATTTACGAGAAAAGTCCGCCTGGTTCTCTCTGCGGAAAAGATGCATTTTTTTGTTCTCCCCTCTTCTAAAACAACAGGTTGGAGTATTACAACTTTATTCTCGTAAATGTATGACTTTATTCTTGCTTTAATCTCATACATTTATGACTTTGAGACTTTATTCTAAAAGAAATTTCTCAATGTGGCCCTAATACGTATTTTATGTCTTAAATTCAAGGCTTTTTTTTTTTTAATCTGGGGAAAATATGTTCTGTAGTTCCCCTAATAGTTGAATTATCCCTTTAAGAAAACCTTGCACTGAGCCCCTCCGCCTGAGTGTGTACGTGTGCATGTGTGTGTGTGTGTGTGTGTGAGTGTGTGGTCGTATGGCGAGGGGACAGGATGGCAGGTGGAAAATAAAAATAAAGGCGTTGAGGGAGGTTTAGAAGAACAAAAAGGAACCAAACTGAATGGTTTTTTTCATTGAAAGATGTTTGTGACTGAATCCTCATGTGAAACAGGAGCAAAGCGTAGACATTTGGAACGATGTTGCAGTATAAACGTGCGCCGATGTCATGATGATGAAAAGGTTTTATTCCAAAATGAAATATCCAACGTTGGGAGGGGGACGGAAAAAAAAATGTCTTCCTCGCTTTGAATTACATTAGCTCAATAACCTCGATAAAAAAAAAAAGTGCATTTGTGTCCTTCCATCCTATCTATATGTATACACACACACATGCATTTGTGTGTGTGTATACATATATATATAGTCTGTCATTTTACCATTCTCAGGATTTCACTATTACAGTGCTTTTTACAAGATATTGAAACCTCAGGTACAAAACTATTCAGGAACATGTTGTCAGTCTACTCAGTAATAATTATTGTGCTGTGTTTGTTGTGCATTTCTTATCTGTATTTGACATTACCAGTATGCCTATACACGAAGACCTCACGTAAACCTCAGTTACCCTCAGTCTCTTATAATCTCTCATTCTACCTCAGTGACACAAAAAAAAAAGAAGAAAAAAAAGACCGGTCTCAAACAAATACATTCTCCACTCCCTCAGCAGTGACGCACACTCTCATCACTTCAAAACACACACACACACACACACACACGCACACGCGCGCACACACACAGGCTCCTGTGCAGATATATATCACACAGACAGGCAAAGGGTTTACAGGCATATATGCAAAAAAACGTTACACTGCGGTACAGGTGTGCAAGCGAAAGCATCGGTGTCAGATCTTTAAAAGATGAAGCAAGACTCGGTTTGTTCTCCTGGGAAATAAAAAAAGAAAATGCAGCCAATAGTTTACAACAACCTGATGAAATACTTGCTTTTTTCTTTTTTTTTTTTTATTATATAGGGTGTAGTCCTGTTTGAAAATGTTTGTTTGTTTGTTTTTTTTTGTTTCCGATACTTCTTTCTCATTGGTTCTGCATCATTTCTTTAGATTCATATACACTGTAAATTGTACGCGTGACACTCGACCACACAGTGTCGATGTGCGTGACAGTTATGGACAACAACGGCATTGTATGGAAAGTGACTAAATAAATAATGAGTGATCCATTAAAAGCTCAAATACTCTACGCTACAATACTGCTAACCCTGTCTTTGCAGGACCACGTTTTTAAGGAGGAGAAAAAAAG
Organism: Solea senegalensis; assembly: GCF_019176455.1. Lineage (NCBI taxonomy): Eukaryota > Metazoa > Chordata > Actinopteri > Pleuronectiformes > Soleidae > Solea > Solea senegalensis. Next base: position 22,112,232 of record NC_058024.1, on the reverse strand, counting down.
GACCCAGTTCGTACCTTGTTTTTCTTTCTTTCTGATTTGGCTGTAATGTCACGGTGTGACAGTAATAGATGTGACACACACAGAGTGCCGTTATCTGCCATCTATGCCGTATGAGTGTCGGAACAGGTGAAGCTGTAGCGGGATTTTACCATAATGTTTCATACTGCATATTTCCAGGTTGTCTCGTTCTAAAGGGTCATCTCACTGTAATGAGTCGAGTGTGTTACTGTCAACAGTGTGTCATCTGAGAGAGCCCTCACTTTAATAAAACTAATTAAACCTAGTATACTTCATCGTCATAATAGTTTGATTTTAGATTGTATTCTTAACTTAGCAAGATAACATTTAGTCACATAGTAATACTGCTATTTGTTTTAGGCGGAAATGTAGATTAACAAACACTTTTGTTTGGATGAAAACAAAAAGAAAATCAAAGGTACAGAAATGTTTCTTTAACTTAGATGTTCAGAATTTCAGCACTGAAACTGACGACAAATGCAAAAAAAAACAAAACGACCAGCTTCATATATGTATAGATTCTGTGGGATTTCATGATCAAACATGGACTACATATTACTTAATAGTTGTTTCTTACATGACTTGAATATCACCCGTCATTTACTGTATACTGTATATTAAGTGTTTATCCACTAGAACTTGTGTTATGTTATCACTGATGATTATGTTGTATCCCAGTCATTTTATGTATTTCAGCATTGTTTACTAAATTGCTGCCAGAAGGGCTTGGTCCATTTACAGACATGTATGTTTTTTTTTGCTCAGCTGCGTTGGCTTTACTGTTTTGTTTTTTTTTCATTATTATTATTATTATTATGTGTTGCCCTAAGGACTACCTCTGTAAACAAACAAACAAATAAACAAACAAACAAAGCCCAGGTCGTCCACGAGGAAACTTTCCATCAGACCTGCACGGCCACATGGATGAAATCTTGAACTAACTGTACTGTCGTAGTCCACTCATCTCATCTCACTACATTCATATCACCGCAGGTGAATGGAAGTCAGCTTGAAGGGTGCTATTCTTTTTATCATTATTATTATTTTACACCAGCTGAGTCAATGATTGTTGTTTTACACAAGCTGTGTCTGGATATTTACTCTCTATAATATGGGGTCAACGTTTGTTTTTTGTGATCTTACTGATAGTGATGGAGTTACATGCCGTACTTGATCCGTTCTCAACTATTGAACAGTTGAAGTGTAACTTGAGAAATCCTATTTTTATGCCTTTCTTTTTAACACCCATTTTGTAGTTTCATTGATGTCTCGTCATCCACTTCATTAACTGAACTCACAAAACCTGTGCTATATATATTTGTTATGATTCTTTATCATGTGTTTCATGTTATTCTGCTTCTTTATCGCTTATCAATAAAATATCACACCTACCAGCTTTTCTTCTTACAGATTTGTATATTAGCCCTTAGTGCTCACGCGGCACAGATGTGTGCCACAGGGAACACACTCACCTCCTTATATGGGGATCCGGGATGTGTGTGTTTATATGTCACATATTCAGGCTTTAAAAAGCTGGGTTTTTTCCATCTTGTTTTGTGTTGTTGAGTCAAAAGTTATGATTCATTTCAGCTACTTTATATCGCATTTTTAGTAGCGATATAAAGTAGCAATAATTGTACAGAAGTCACAAAATAGAGCGTTTTTCTTTTCTTTTTGTTCATAAAAACGAGCCAAGTGAACTTAAAACTGTGACGCATTTGACAAATTCAATCTGATTTTAAACATTTTGAGTACTTTTTGCTCAGGTGTGTTTATATAGTTGGTGAAAATTAAAAAAAATGTTTCATCAGATTGTCTAGGTTGTGCTGAAAAACGGATATAAAACACTCTATATTGCACATTCTTATAGCCTCTGTATATACTGTATGTTTTAACATAGTAATGGAAAAAAAAGCAGCCGAAATGCTCTGTGTGTTCTAAGGGTTTAAAAAAACAATTCTCAGATTGTTTAAACAGTTTTAATACACACAGAATCAACAGTCCTTCATTAGATGAAAGAAAACGGAGAGGGGCAGTGCAGTGAAGGATGGCAACACGTCTCGTGTTCGCGCTCATCAGAGAATTTGACTATTTCAAATGTATGCTCCGCTCATATCAAACATGGAAATAGATATTGAAGCCCTGAAGAACTTCACAGACAAGCAACCAAACGTTTGTAACAACAAAACAACGGTGATTCTAAGAAAAGTGCATCACACCGCATCTGTGTGCCACAGGAAAACAGTGCAAGATCATAGTGTATGTGATGCTTCCCTTTACATACATACAGTACATGCACTATACACTTGTTTTTTTTGCTGTCTCTGCAAAAGAAACCAGCACTCTTCCACATACGAAGCTGTGGTGATTACGCTCCAGACACTGTCCAGTTTTCCCTCCTGCTGTCCTTTTTTTTTTTGAGAGAGACAGTCTGTATCTCTGTCGTGAGCGGATCCACCATCACAAACTGACGTAGACTAGTGGAAGAAGAATCGTTAGGCATTGAGAGCTTTGGCTACATCTGTGAAGACAAGGCGACTGGGCCGCTGCGTGGTCCCCTGGGAGGTCGTGAGAGTCTGCAGAGACGGGCAGCAGATAGCAGACAAAAGCGTTAGTGATGTGAGGATCATGTGGAACCGGGAAATGTTTCATTTCAGCGCAGTTGGCTTTATATTTCATGGAAAAAGGGGATTGAATTCTAAAATGTGACATGTTTTAAGACCAGAAGCCACATGTATAAACAAGACTAAATATTTATGTGGCAAAAATGAAGAAGAAGAAGAATCTGAGGTCCAATGACTAGATTAGGTCCAGTTCGCATCACATGTAAAAGTTTGGAAGAAGCCTGTGAGTGGACCAAGACCTTCCAGTGCCATGATCATTGTCATACTCAAATTAAACATAATTATCTACTTTGTCTTTATCTTTGCAGACAAAAGTAATTGTGTGATGATGCCGAATTAGATTCCTTTTTAAATGTGTCCTCTAAAATAGTTCATATGTAAGTTTTATAACAGAAGGAACACAAAGGAAAAGATGTAAAGGGAAAAAAAAACCTTAACTGTAAAGTCAATTTCTTTCAATGTGTTGCTGTTACTTTTCACATTTAGCTTGTCAGAGATGAAAGACCACAGAACCAAAAATAGAACTATATAAAAATAAAATAGTTTTAGTTTTTGTATTTGAGATTTTAAGATATTTAAATTATGGGAGGAAGGGGGGAGAAACAGGTTTGGACAGAAAAAGACACTCAGGTAATACTTTACCAAGTTTGCCTGTTACCGTGAGGCCAATGTCAAAACTTCAAAGAAAATGAGGTACAACATATGGAAGCGAATTACAAGCAGTGCAAATATAAGACGTTGAGAATGATGATATATGTAAAATAGACCAATTAATGCATCATTGCCATGTATGCAACCTCAAGAGATCATTTTGTTTTTTATGACTTTAAGTTCCCATTTTGTCATTCATATTCATTTAAGGATATGGCAAATTAAATGTAGCTAGTGTGGCTTTTAATGTCATTAAAACCTTTTGGTTTGATTGATTAAATTGGATGATTACTCCCCGGTCTTACCTTAGCATTGGGGCCTGTGAGGCTGCCTTCCCGGCCGTGGTCCAGTAGTTCTTGTTCCAGCAGATCATCTTGTTCCTCGCCTGGGTCAAAGTTGTACATGGGCATGAGCTGATGCCTCAGCTTCTCCAGCCTACATGAGAATAGGTTAGAGGTTTTATTATTTGTTGCCCTGAGGACTAACTTTTTCTTTTTAAACAGACTTTTAGTTAGAAAAGGGGTTTATTGTTTCGTTCTTTTTATTGTGTTTTCCCTGTTTTTAAAAACTTAAGTAGCAAGTAAAGTAGAAATTGTGAATTTCTAAGTAAAACATTCACAATTGTTGATATTTGGCCACATTAACATCTCCTCAACTGCCCTCTATAGACAGTGTATCCAGGCTCCAATATCTCAAAAACATTATACTTGTGTAAGGGCTGTTCAGAAACATGTGCCATGTGGACACAATCAACGTGCAACTAATGCAGTTTGACATGGGATTCCTCCACTTGGCCTCAAAAATGATCCAGCAACGATGGACTCGCTTTAGTGAAAATATTTTTAGAGGAGTTGGATTCTGGAAAGATTTGCAAAATACTAGAATCCAGTGATGAAAATGTTGGAATCATGTTGTTGCCTGCGTTCCCTTGTTTGGGGTCAGTAAATAAAAATATCTATGAATAACTTACCGCTTCCGTTTCCGGATATACAGCATCTAAATTAGAGTTGGAAAAATAAACAAGTGTATTACTTGATTTGTTAAAACATACGGAGAAAAAAGTAAACACAATACTGGGTGAAAATCAGCAGAAAATATCGTCGTCCCTTACTATTGCCACTGCTAAGCCAATGACAGTGATGATGCCAAAGGGTAGAAGAACCATTCCCATTCCCGACCCTTCAATCACCACCTCAGGAAATGTAGTGGTGTTGAAGCTGGTCTCATTTGTTGTTATAGTAACAGTCATTAATGTTGTTGCTCTGGAGGTGATGTTTTCTCTGGTGCTGGTGCCTGTTGAGAGGAAAGGGATTGTGGTGGTCTTGGCAGATGTGGAGACAAAACTTGTGGTGGTCTTAGCCACAGTTACAGCCATGGTCAGGTGTTAACTGTTTTAACTGAACGCGTGCGTGTCTGTCCCGGATGTTGCTCCGCCCTCTAGCGTGTCTCATGGATGACACGGATGTCAGCCCTCAGGTCTGGGGTCTGCGTAGCCATTGGTTTTGCTTTGGCAATAGGATCTGAAGGAAAAAACAAACAAAAAGTGATTGATAATTGATATGACTTTATGTGTTATACTCCTTCACAGCAATGACTTTCTTAAAGCGTTGTGAAAGAAACCATACATTTCAGTTTTGGCACACGACAATTCTGGATTTCATTCAAACCATAGCTGATTGTAGCAGGAGGCTTGCGGTAGGTGTTTGGGGCAGGATGTGGGTAGCAGAGGCACATGAGGAAACTTGATAAAATACAGAGGAATACTAACCACTCAAACTGTAACGTGCACTGTGAGGAAATGTGTGAGGAGCGTGTTCAAACGTCAAAAATCAAACTAACACCCCCACACACACATGCACACACAAGTTCCATAAATATCCACCGCTTCCTAGACTCAGTGCAAATGTCTCCCACACACACACACACACACACACACACACACTGTGCACATCCTATGAGAGTTAAGAGCAATTTATCCTGAAGATGTACATAAATGAAATGTTAAAAAAAAAACACGAGTATGGTTTTACTTTAAAGCAGTGTTGCATGGTGACGCAGGGAGGCGGTGAACACAGACATATGATCCATTCCTCTCTCCTTAGTGCATCCTGTCTGCTCATGCTCTTAATGAGGAACATGTGAAGCTGAGGCAAACAACCAATGAAAAACAAAGGCTGGATTCAGTCGTTGCTGTTGTCTGGTTAATAATCACCACACAGCACAAAAGCCTGTAACAATTTACACGCTTATCCCCGTGCTGTTGATGATCTTATTACTATGTTACTGACAAACAGCGTGTTATTTTTAGTCAAGATAAACTGCATCTCAGCTGTCCCGTTTCAAAACAGCTGAGCTACTAATCCTGCCAACGTGACCCGGTCCCAGTGCTCCATGTGTCCTCAGATTAGAGATGCGGACGTACCTTAATGTGTGTCATGCATGAGTTCAGAGGTGAGCTGCAGCAGACTGGGGCTTGCTAGAGAAGGAAACATTTCATTGGAAGAGGCAACATTTCTTCCAGTGTCTGCCCCTCCTCCTCCTCTTCTGCTTTCCCCTTAAGCAATGCAGGTACTGCACAGGCTGTTTACATTAACAAAACAACCATTTTCTCTTAAGATGGAATCTCCAGACTGAAGTAATCCTACCCTAGCAGCCTCCAAGAAATCCTTTTTCTGGTCTCCAACAGACGCCAAGAATCTACTGCCTTGTCCTTTCTTGTATTTCACACAACAGAGGCTGGTCTAGGGATGCTGCAAACAGAGATCAGTGCCGCAAGCCCCCTCCCCCTTCACTCTGCCATTGGTTTAGTGGCTTGGAGATGATAAATGTGGTTGGCTCCCTGAGCTGTCTATTTGGTTTTGCAGGGATGAGAATAGGATTTAACAGCCCTGCACACCAGATGCTGTCAGACCCATGTGAATGACTGTATCCGGGTGGAAGGTCTGAGGATATTTACCCTGTGGTGTCTTTTCTCTGACCCTCAGTGACTTAAATTGACTTTGTCAGAAAAACACAAGCAGACACTGAAGGCTTTAAAATGTAAAGATTTTACTTTCATGTGCATAGTTTGTACAAGTATTCTCAAAAGTGAGACATGCGACACATTGTGCACATTTCTATTGGCGTGCTTTACATGAATGAACTGGTTTGTTTTACAATCATGCGACACTTGAGACTGTTCAGCTGCTGCCGCTTTAGTCTTCAGCTCATTTTAAACAAGTCCCCAGTCATCATGGCCACAAATTCTGGAAGAGTCAAAATCAGCATTAAATAGTATTGTATTTGGAGATTTTTGATCAATCATTTACCACAAATGTTAAATTTAACAAAAAAAGAGGAATTGATTTTTATATATACTTAATAAAGAACTAAATAAATATGTTTCTGTGGATTTCTAAAGTCAGTATTAATAGAAAACATATACATTTTTGCCAAATATTATATTGATATATCTAATATAATTATCTATCTATCTATCTATCTATCTATCTATCTATCTATCTATCTATCTATCTATCTATCTATCTATCTGCTATCTCTAGCATCTATCTATCTATCTATCTATCTATCTATCTATCTATCTATCTATCTATCTATCTATCTATCTATCTATCTATCTATCTATCTATCTATCTATCTATCTATCTATCTATCTATCTATCTATCTATCTATCTATCTATCTATAAGCTATCTAGCTAGCATCTATCTATCTATCTATCTATCTATCTATCTATCTATCTATCTATCTAAATAGCATCTATCTATCTATAAATCTAAATTGTTGAAACAAAATATTTATTTTCTGAATAATTAAGTGAAAATTGAACCTTAAAGATCAGCAGGATGTCTTTAAAGAAATTATTAATACAGTCACAACAATGACACGGTATTTAAATCACATCATCTTAAATTAAATTTATTTAAATGTCACATATTGTGAATATACCTTTTATTCCATTTTTCATTATTACCTTCATAATCAATGGTGCCATCTCCATCTTTATCTGCTTCCTTCATCATCTGCTCAGCTTCAATCTCATTCAGCGGTTCTCCTGCATTCGTCAGTACATACCTGAACGTGATAAATCAACATAATAAGACAGTTAACGGCTGATGGTGACAATGAATATTCACACAAAGTGAGCACAATATTGTCTTTTTAAATTGAGTTTTGAATTAGAGCAAAATAAGCAGATGAGGGAGCGGAGGATTTTTTTCACCAATAGTATTCTTACTTGAGTGTGTTCCAGTCAATGTATCCCTTGGCTTCTTTATCAAAGACTTTAAAAGCAGCTCTGAGCTCAGCGTCTTGGTTCTTGGTTCTTTCATGGTACAGTGCCATCAGACCCAGGAAGCTGCCACAGTTAAATACGCCTTTGCCTGAAATGTCACAAGAAATAACAAACTTTAGTTTGACAATGAGACAGATACACAAACCCCTACTATACCATGTGTGAAATTAAAAATAAGTTGACCACAAAAGGGTGAAGTTAAACACAGGTGTCTACATTTTTGTATTTGGGATATGGATGTGATTTAAAATTCATTGCAAACCTTTACTAGAACTGATTCATTATTAAAAGAAATGTCAGGTTTGCAATAAACCTCTGCTTGTATTAGTTTTTTCCTTTTTTGAGTGACCAAATACTGGTAAGAAACAAGTAATTAAATGGAAATGACATCCTTCAGCACAACAATATTTGACAAATATTTCACATGAAATTCAAAGTTGAAAAGTTTATTAGCTCTTAGAACACAGAGCTTTCCTGCTGCTTTTTCCCATTTCTATGTTTAAACATACAGTATATACAGAGGTTATAAGAATGTGCAATATAAAGTGTCTTATATCCTTTTTTTCAGCACAACCTATTGCTTTTTTCTTAGTTACTTTTTTTCTTTAAATGTATAACTATATAAACACACCTGAGTAAAAAGCTCTCAAAATTTTTAAAATCACAAAATGTGTGAAATTTGGAAAAATGTCTAAGTACAAAGTTCACTTGGAACAAAAAGAAAAGAAAAACGGTCTAATTTTGTGTGACTTTTGCACAATTGTTGCTACTTTATATCACTACTAAAAATGTGATATGAAATGAATCATAACTTTGAATCAACAACACATAAGATGAAGGAAAAAAACAAATGTTTTTTAAAGCCTGAATATGTGACCTGCTAACACACACACCAAGGATGGGAATAATACACAACTCCTTATATGGACTAAGGAGTTGTGTATTATTCCCATAGCAATTTAACATGGATGCACCTGCGGCACGTGATCCGTGCCACGTGAGCACTAAGGGTTAAGAAGAAGTCCACCTTAAATGAGTAGTGGACAGAAAATCATGGAACGGCACAAAATGAATCCTCTGTTCAAAGTGACCGGAGTTCCTTTATGGTGTTTGTTTGTCATTTATTTTATTGGGGAGGAAATATGATAACTTTAGGAGGAAATATGATAACTTTACTTTTGATTAGTTATTTATTTATTACCACATAAATAAATAAATAAATGAACACACACCATGGACTTATAGGCTGCAGTTTATAAACTGTAACTCTAACAAGGGCATCGACTAAACATCACCGTCAGATGATTCTTCCTGATAATGCTTAACATTTGCATGTATCACACAGTAAAACACTGCCATCTAGTGATTACTGTGGCTCATCTCCATAAACGCATTACTGTAGATAATGTTTTTTTCATAAAGCACTTTGGAAGATGTTACTTATTTAAGAAAAAAAAAAGCTAAAATGAGTCTGCTCTATAAATTATAAATCTGCCTGGAGTCACAACAGACATTCACAGCTGCAGAGGGTAAATCTTTTAGATTAGTTTAACTTTATCAGACTCAGTAGCAAACATCAATATGACTAACTTTACAAAGATAAACAGTTTTGCCTCACATATTTACACAGTCTAGAATCTAGATATACCTGCTGCCATTTAGCTGAATAAATATTATCTAGGATGATATTGGTGTTAAATGAATTTAGCTTAAATTCACCATCCGTGTCGACGTCTTTGGCCATCTGGCTGAGCTCTCTCTTTGTAGGATTGATTCCCATCAAGCTCATCGCTCTCTCCAGCTCCTGTGTCTTCACGTCGCCATTCCCCTCTTCGTCAAACATCTCGAAAACTCCCTTATACTCTGTGATCTGCTCCTGTGTTAATTTGCTGACCTGGAACCGCACAGAGAGCACAGCTTAATGTCATGTATCTATGAAAAGCATCATGCAGCATTATTCAATGTAAAATGAACAGTTTTGTTGGTGAATTCAGTTCCTTTTGTCATACTCACCATTGTAATGCTGGTAGTACAAACACAAGTGAAGAGAAATACTGTGACGACGGTCAGTGCAGAATGAGAGAATGTCTCAGCCTCGTCATTTTTACACATCTAATGCTCTTTCCCTAGAGTTTAGGAATGCCTGCTTCAAGGCCTTTTATGGCCGGGAGAAGGTTGGACCTGCTGATCATGGATGAGGAATATTCAGATACTGTTTACAACCAACAAATAGCAACAACACGTCAACAAATATAATATGTTTTTTTCAAACTAACAGCGGCTATAAAAGGCTTTCGGATAAAATAACCAAAACACAAACATTCAAATGTATTTTCTGTGACCTCACTATCACAAGTTCTTCTTACAGGAACTGCAGTTAGCTTTCTGTGGGCCATTAGCAGGTGTTTGCGTGTGTGCCCCCAGTGGCGCTCGGGAAAGCAGGCGACCAAATAAGGAAGTACTTAACAAGAAGAAGTTATGTCCAACGTTGCAATGGGAACATTAGGAATTTCACATTTGTTGGCCAAGGGGATGAGCTATTAATGTCTCTGTGCCATGTGTATGGAAATGGTCCTCAGTATTCAGAGTTTGAAGGGAGATACAAATAAACCTAAGTGAAACTGTAACTCAAAAGACTGTTGGACAGAAACTACTCTTTTTATACAGATTTTTTTTTTTTGAACATTTATTAGAACAAGTTCCTTGACAGAGTCTCACACATTATGACAAGTATCAATACTCATTTATACTGATTTGTAATAGTATTTACAAACCAGAACCAACGGAAGAGTTGTTTCACTGAGGAGTTTATAACCTGTATTTCTTATAGCACGTTTCTGGTCTTGATGACCACTCAAAGCTGCTTCACATTCAAGGTTAGAATAGTTTTGGATTTTTCATTCGTTTTTTTAAAACTGTTTTAAAAACAGCATTAATACTGAGATTAAAGTCAGAATTAAAAGAATTCTAAGATGGAAGACTTTAAAGTAATACAGGGCATTATTTTAGATTTTTCGAATCACAAGCGCCCCCACAGTTGCTGAGTGTAACTGCATTGTCGTAAATACCCTCTAGGTGGCAGCAAAGTTATAGTTCATGTCAAATGCCAACACTCTCTCTCTCTCTACATATATATGTACAAACAGCATGAATTCTGAGATTAAAGTCAGAATTCTAGAAAAAAGACTGACATTAAAGTAAGACTTCTGACTTTAATCTCAGAATTCATGCTTTGTTCTTTTTTTCTTTCTTCTGACTATTTGTTTCTGAAATTAGAGTTAGATGTAAGTTTTTTTAGAGAGGGTTTGCTAGTTTTTGTTATTTCTTTTGTAAATGTTTTGTTTGTATTAGTTTTAGTGTTCAGTGTTTAGTGTAGAGGTTTTTTTGTAGGAGTATTTGCCAGGTGCAAGATTCAAAAAGGTGATAATAAGTTTTGTGTCTCAAATACAACCTTTCAAAATTGCCAGCAGAGAAAAAATATATACATTTCATATGAACTCAAATTGTATGAAATTAATTTACAAAGACGAAAATGATGCACATTTGTGCTACAATTTTAGTTTGTTTTATAAAAACACACAATTCAGTTTCAGTTAGTTATTGGGTTAATTAAAATGTTTTTTGCAATTTTAGTTTTCACTATTTCTGCAGTTTTCGTTAACTATAATAACCTTGTTCACATAACAGATTTTACCATTCAAACATTCATACAAGTCTATCTATGTGCAGCACTAAACTGGAGCTTATTGAGTGTGCAGTCATCTGAATGTATGAATTGTTTTTGTTATTACCACAGAATCAGCAGTTCTTCTCTACTGAGGTTGTGGTGATGCTGCACGCTTGAAAGGGGAAGGTGAGGCGATAAATATTCAGCTGCAACATGCAATTTCACCAATAGATGTTGCTAAAGCCAACACACTCCCTTCACTGGACAGAAGTGCAGACAAGTTTTGCACACACATAAAGTGTGATAATAGTTTTATAACTTTTCAGAGAAATCTCAAAAGAGTTAAATGGGAATCATCATTTATTTTAAAAATGTTACACTACATCATTTCCAGAACTATTGTGGTTTTTTACTGTTATATTCTGAATCTATTTGCACACAGAGTACATACATAAACACCAGAATGCACATCAGTAGTAATTTAGGTCAACTTATGTTGTGGTTGACTTTGTAATTATTACCTCCACCAGGGATGTTGTGTTATAACCTGCATGTGTCTGTCTGTATAACTCATTTTCTGTGGTATGTATGTTGTGGCCTAAGGAATAATTAGTTAGATACTGGTGGTAATCAGGGTAATGATTCAAGATTACTATTTTTCTTTTTAAATATTAATCTTGTGGGATGAAAAAAAAGTATATTCTTCTTTTCCTTTCGGCTGCTCCTTTCAGGGGTCGCCACAGCGAATCAATCTTCTCCATCTAATCCTGTTCTCTGTATCCTCCTCTCTCACACCAACTAACTTCATGTCCTCTATCACTACATCCATAAACCTTCTCTTTGGTCTTCCTCTAGACCTCCTGCCTGGCAGTTCCAACCCCAGCATCCTTCTACCAATATACTCACTATCCCTCCTCTGTACATGACCAAACCATCTCATTCTGGCCTCTCTTACCTTATCTCCAAAACATCTAACATGTGCTGTTCCTCTGATTGACTCATTCCTGATCCTATCCATCTTCGTCACTCCCAAAGAGAACCTCAACATCTTCATCTCTGCTACCTCCAGCTCTGCTTCCTGTCTTTTCCTCAGTGCCACTGTCTCTAGACCAGGGGTAGGGAACCTATGGCTCGCGAGCCAGGTGTGGCTCTTTTGATGATTGCATCTGGCTCGCAGATTTAGGCTTTTCAGATAAAACATAAAATATTATCACTTGTTTTAATCCATCCATCGATTTTGGAAGTGGAGGAAACGCAAGTGAATGACATAAATGCAGCACCGTTCTATTCCCTGGCTTTGGATGAGTCAACAGACGTAAGTCATTTGTCGCAGTTCAGTGTGATTGCAAGATATGCTGCTGGTGACACACTGCGCGAAGAAAGTCTTGCTGTTCTGCCAATAAAAGGGTCCACAAGAACCAGAAGTCGCATTAATGGTGAGTATTATAACAACATTATTTAAAAGAATAAATTCAGAGGCTTATTATACTCACATTTAGTTAAATTCAGTCTTGAAATATATTATATGGCTCTCACTGAAATAAATTTGCAAATATTTTGCTTTCATGGCTCTCTGAGTCAAAAAGGTTCCCGACCCCTGCTCTAGACCATACAGCATCGCTGGTCTCATCACTGTCTTGTATATCTTTCCCTTCATTCTGGCTGATACTCTTTTATCACACATGACACTTTTCTCCACTCATTCCAACCAGCTTGAATGGTTCAAGTGGGCAACATTCAGCCCCGTTTGCTTTCACACTTTTGCACTTTAATGAAACGAACCAAACCTTTTGAATAACATATTACCCTCCTCGTCTGCATCAAGAATTACTGAAGGAGAAGACGATTCAGCTGTGCAAGAGCTCACAGTTGACTGAAAAGAAGAGTTTTTAATCTTGTTCTCATTCCACGTCAGACCACGAGCCATTTCTCCCGGCTGTCATTCTACACGTGTGTATATTTTGGTTGTGTTTACCCACAATGCCCTGCGTTATAGTCCGCTTCCTGCATTTGGTTCACTTGAAGCGAACCAAGACCTACGTTTTAGGCGGACCGTTCGCTTTTTAGGTGCACATCAGAGTTTGGTTGCGCATTTACATCTCCCCAAAAGAACGTACATTTCTGAGCAAATGAACCAGGGTTTGATTAAGGGTGGTATGAATGCATCCTAAGATGGAGCAAGAGATGAGGGGACTCCAATTACAATTGTTTCATTTATTAAAAATGTTTTGTTTGTTTCATTCTCTACACACTCAAGTCAAAAGCCCTCTGCTCCACAATCACATATTTCTGATTTTCCTCCAAATACCACCACAGGAAGCTCATGTACCACTGGTGGTACAAGCACCACAGTTTGAGAACCATTGGCTTATAGAAAACACTTAATGCAGACAATATGTTACAGTGTAGTTTGGTCTTATATTGGATCTGAAACATGAAAAACAAAGAATTTACATTTTGTTCCTGGTTTATACATATTCAAATTTCCTTTACAACCTCTCTACCCATAGTTTTGCTGGTGACAATGTTGATTTGTGCCGTCTGAATGGCTTCCTCTTGTTTAGTTATGTTTAGAGTCCTACTGAAATTATTGCCACTTCCTACTTTAGAAGCCAAATTAGGGCCCGCCTTACTCCTCTGTCTTTCAGAAGAACTGGTTAGAATAAAACAAGCAAACATGGTGTTGCCGCCTATGCGTTGTAGTGCACTCTAATACAAATACAACAACACATCAAATGTGAAGCGCCGAACATTCACGGTGGTTGAAAACGCTGGCATCTCCAGCTGTAGATAAAATCACGAAATACGGTATTCTCCCCCATCGGTGCTGCAACGTGGGGTTTCCCGGCTCTAACTGCAGGGTCACCGCGCCCATCTCGTCGTTCGATGGACGAACGACTGTGTTACCACGGAAAGCACTGATGCTGAGATTTGCAGAAGGGACATAGTCGACTGTCTTGTTGACTTTCTGTGACTGTACAGATTAGCCTATTTGTTTGCCACAGCAGTGTCTTGAGTACACAGCTAGTGGGTGTGATTCTCCACTCTCCTCTCCGGTTGGTTGACGGAGGTTGTCAAGCTCCCTAGCTGTAGCCTGCGCACGGGAAGGGCTGCTCCTCGGAAAACTAACGCTAGCTGGCTAGCTAGTGAGTGAGCTAGCGCTGTGGTGTTCGTTGATGCGTGGATCGGAGGTACATACCGCCCTGTTTTCCAGTCAATGCCAAAACGTAAAACCAAACGCAAATTGAATCAGGTAAGATGAAACTAAAACAAGGATAATGCTGCTTTGCCATCTTTCACTGTATCTATTAATACCAATAGCTGATTAATTGTGGCGGAATTGGACTGCCCGGGGGTGGGGTAGCGATGGTTAGCTTCCTTAGTTAGCTCAGGTTCGCTAACGTCAGGTTTGCCATTACATGTTTAACAAATTCGGTAAGTCAGTGTACACAATACTTTGCAGCTGTGGCCCCTGGTGCCCATTATTTGATTCGAATATGCAGGTTAATGTGAACAAGCTATCTCCAAGTCAGCTGGCTCATACATCCATTAATTTAAGTTGGTTTTACTGCTGTTCATGTTAACAAATCCTGTCTGGCGGTGAACGTTGGCCAGTGAGGCTTATGACAGTGATGACCCAGCGGTGTTGCCTCTTGGCCTAAAACACACTACTCTAACCATGTAAGGGGCTAGTTAACGGATTAAAAAGTACTGGATAGAAATTCTATGGTGAATTTAGCGCCGCCATAGTCACGATGTCGTCTTGTAGGCCGAGTGTAACTGTTGCATTTCAAGATTTTGCTATCAGTTGATGATGACACACTGGGTTGGGCTGGAAAAAATAAACGTCCCGTAAACAGAAATCATACAGTAAATGTGAGTTACTAGTAGCTAACATTACTAACTGACCTTAACATTAAACATTATAAATACTAATGCATGTGTGTCTATATGTGGGCAAGGTCCACTCTTTGTCAGGGTGAATTACTGTATCCGCGTTAACACCCTTTTTACAAGCCGAACTATTAAGTTAGCATTTTGCTGCCTCTTTCATCGAAACGGGCGCACCAGTGCAACGTCTATAGCTCATGTTGGTAACATTGTTTTATGTTCCAACCGTTAACACATTTAAAGATGTTGGTGTGTGGTTGGTGGTCGTTTATCACTATCGAGCGCCCGCATTCGTTGCATTTACTGCTTACTTCAGGCAATCAAATAGGCCATCGCCGCCCGACCTTGCAGTTTTACAGGCTTGGTTAAACGGAAAGTCTTGGAAACCAATAAGTATACCGGTACGCCGTAATCAAATTAGTCGAACACTGTCTGCTTTAACGAGATTATTAGTGTGTAAGTAAGTGGACCTCAAAAGGCCGAGCAACCAGCGAGCTTCTAGATTTATTTACAGCTGGCTTCCAAGCTAACTACATAGCACTTGGTGTAATTGCGGAAGAGCGGCCGAGTACCCCAAAGTTTCGTTATTTTGCATTCGATACTGTCAGCTATAGGGTTGACCTGTCATGATATGTCTACCCGACGTTGTTATATCTCAAGTGATTTATTTTTTTGTTAGCGAAGTGAATGAGTTCGCTGCTTTCTTGAACTGCAGCTCTGCCCTGCCTGCAGGCCTACACCGTCAAGCCTGCTAGCAGGCTAACCAGTAGACAGCAGTCTGCAAGATGGCGTTTAGCTGCATCTTCTTACATTTGTAAAAGTTCTATTATTTCCAGCGCGTTTTAAGTGGGGGAATAGGATTAGTCAGATACAAGCCGTCCCATTTACTAGTTTTTATTTTGTCACATTAGGAGTTTTATTCGAGTACAAATTCTACTCATGTGTGGAACCTCTGTAGACAGTTTTACTAAACAAATGAGATTCAAGAACTTGGTTAAAACGGCTACCTCGCAGCCATTCAAATGCAATGCAAACTATCTACTGTTGAAGGCAAATCACAGTACTGCACATATTCACTAAGTCAACTGTCAGTTCACCAAATACAGCATTGAGTAAACTCGTGCACCAAAGTCTCTTAGAAAATGCACATGCTTGTATTGTGTGTATTTTTTATTATATTGTATTTATTGTTTTTCATTTGTTTGTAAGAGTACTGTGCTAAAGGCCCAGGGTGTCACCAGCTTATGTCTGTCAAATTCTGTTATCATTGGCCTTTGGAATGATGTGACTGAATGTTGGTCTTGTATTCAACTAGCTGTCAGTGAGCTTAACTCATGCAACATGCACAGGTCTCCTTTTTCAAAGAAGATATTTCTCACATGAAATGGTAAGACAAACACAAGTTTTACAAGTAACATTAAATAGGCTTTTATTCCAGTTTGAAGAAAGCCAGGGTTGTGCTATTGTTAAAGTTTAAGGGTAGGTCACACTAAATACTCAACACGTTAACCCATAGAAGCTGTTTTTTTTTCTGTAAACTTTCTTCTTTTAATGCTGTATACACATCTCCCCGTATTTTCTGCATGTGTTCCAGTAAAATTATAATGTATGATCATTATAGCTTTGCTTAAAACAGGGTTGTATCAGGCTTATGATTTCAGAAGCTGTGTGGAAATCCAGGCACTTACATTTAGCGTGTTGTGTGTAAAAGAAATAAGATTAAACTCATCCTTTAATGATTGAGAAAACATATTTCTAATTCTCCTGAGCTGGCTTTGCCAGCTGTCAATGTCAGTGGACATGGATAGGATTATAGTCCGATTGACCTAGGATTTCAGCTTTTAGGATTATGAAGTTGCGCTGTGATATTGCTGGTTATGGCTCTCTCTACGATCCAGCTTTAGCTGTGAAACAGTGCATTATCATTATTCAACAATACAGATAAGCTGACTTGTCCTTTGAGAACATGTGTTTGCTTACCCACTATAGTGTGTGTGTGTGAGTGTGAGAGAGGGAGAGAGATGCATTTATTTTTTAATTCTAACTAAATGATACCTTTTGAAAGCAGCAGGCACAGACTGCACTCAAGGGACCTGAGAACAGCTAGTGAGCAACTATTCCAGGCTGTTTGCTACTGCTCATTGTTTATCATGCTGTCAGCTGACCCTGATCAGGCGCTTGAAAAGGAGAAGTGATGAGGGAGAGGAACTCCTTAGCTGTAAGCATCCACAGAGGTCAATGGGAAATGATACTTCTAAATGTGGAGAATATTTAAACTTTAGATGGAGCTATAATAAAGCAATTTTGTAAAAAGACATAAATGGTCATGCATCAGAATGATTTGCAAATTATCTTCTGCTTCACTGTTAAATTGCTTTAACATTCAGTGGTATATTTGTGTATTTTCTGTTGTAATGGAGCCGATTAATGTCTTATAGAAGGAAACTTGCACAGAGTGTAGTCAGTGTAAGTGATGCATCAGAGGCTGATGGGTTTTCAAGTGTGACTTCCTGGTTTTTGTCTTCCAATGTCATGCAACTCATTCCTTAAATATTATGTCTTGGAAGTGTAGTTGTGGGAAGGCAACAAGGTTCTTACAGTAACTCTGACTCTGTACAGAAGCAAAATATATCGCTGTTATTGCTGAAGGTCACAATTGTCTGTAAATATTTTTGTAATGATGGCTGTCCCAAATTGCTTTGTCTGGTTTACTATAAAGAGTACAGTTACACGTTTGTTTCCTGTGTGCTTTTGTTGGACACTCTTGAATAATTAATTGGATGGGCCTGGGCACAGTGTTTTTCTAGCAATAACTATCCGTTTTTTATTCTGATATCATAATGCATGTCTTGCACAGTCAGGCCATTGACTTGCAGTATGAACTGTGAGTTTCTTTGGTTCTCTATAATAACTGAGCCTGTACTGTAAGTAAATTTCCCCACTGTGGGACAAATAAAGGACTATCTTATCTTACGATACGCATATCGAAACAGAAATCGCAACACTCTAACTCACAAACCTGTGTCGCATTGGAAAAGGTAGCCCTTTGAGCTGTCCATGCTTCCGTTTTAAATATTAAATAACCGTTTAGTTAATATTTTAAAAAAATGTTATGTTTCCAATAATGTGACGAGTGAGCAAAAGTTTGGCTACCGCTATTTCAACAACGTGAGGAGCGGAGGAAACATGGCTAATAACACTGAAATTACGAGTGATGTCGAACATGTCGACGCATATTCATCGTTTGTTAAATTTATTAAATATTTTGTTTTCAAAATCACCAAAACAAATAAATCGATCTGTGAGTCGTAAATCGAAATACAAACTAAATCATTTTTGTTGATGATTTAGGTGTATCGTTACAGGCCTAATATCGTTCACCTTTATAAATCTTTATTAATATTGATATATTACGATGTGACATGCTGACTGTCATGAGTAAAGTGTTTAACACACATATATACATATATAGATATATATATCTATATATGTATATGTATATATGTATGTATATATATATGTATGTATATATATATGTATGTATATATATATATATATATATATATATATGTATTTATATATATATATATATATATATATGTGTGTGTATATATATATATATATATATATATATATATATATATATATATATATATATATATAGTTATATTCCGTGGGAGCCTCATGGCTATGTTTTAATGTAAGAGGCTTATTGATTGTGGCGAAAATTCCAATTTCAAAGTACCAATGTTGATGTGAACAGGATAATGACTGCTTTTCACATCACTGTAAAGTCCTACTGTTCTGGCAATCTGAATTGTGTGTCAGTATTATGGTAGTGAAAAAGTAAAATTGAACTGTGACATTATGTATAGTACATACTGTAATTTAGTCATATTGTTGCTTGCTTTCCTTCTGCTCTTGAAAGAACTTGTCATGAACCACCTTGCGTATGGTTGAAAATATGACCTTGAATTTGAAATTTATATGAATGATTTTATTGTTTCATGTTTTTGTTTGTTGTATTTGTTTTCTTAGATCAACAAGTGCCCCAGTAGCTGGAGAAAGGTAATTGATAAAGCAGAATAAGATGAGTGAATTGGACCAGTTACGCCAAGAGGCGGAGCAGCTCAAAAATCAGATCAGGGTGAGTAACAAAACACTTTTTATGTTATCCTACCAAACATGAAAACCTCTATATACAATTAGATAGCCAAGCTAAGTCTGACATATGTGCATTTCCTTCATTTCAGGATGCCAGGAAAGCATGTGCAGATGCCACACTATCACAGGTAATGTTTAATCTTAGGATTTTTCCTTTGGTTTGGAAAAAATGGTATGTAAATCATCAGATAACTTACTGCCTTTTTCTTCTTCTTCTTTTATTAAGATCACAGCTAATATTGACCCCGTTGGCCGAATCCAGATGCGTACAAGAAGAACACTGCGGGGTCACTTGGCTAAAATCTATGCCATGCATTGGGGAACAGATTCCAGGTAAACTCGATACATTCTTATCTCACACCTAAGTGTGAAAGGTGAATGATATGAGTTGCTGCATTGTACAGTTAATGTATAAGTAATTAAGTAGACTGGCAGGAAATATTTTTGTGGTAGTGGTTTCAATATTGCTGTTCTCGTTTGTGTAGGCTCCTGGTCAGTGCCTCTCAAGATGGCAAACTCATTATTTGGGACAGCTATACCACAAATAAGGTAAGTCACGTCTTTGCAGAAAGAGTTAATGTCATACTTAAATCTGCAAATGCCAATTTTTTGTCATGTTATTGGAAATTAAAGCAACAATAGCGGTTAAGGCCGAGCTCACAATGGAGTGAAAATTATGTTGTTCCTGTAAAATCACTCCAGCATCCCTGATATTATCTAACCACCGAAACACGCATTTTTTTGTGTGTGTGGTAGAGTTGTCAAAGTTTCGGGCCGGGTTCGGGTGGACAATTCATGCTGGTGTGTCGGGCTGTGTCGGGTTCAGGCTTAAAGACCTGTGGTTTGTTTCGGGTTGTAATTTTCAGGCCTGTTGAGAACTGTAGTGTATAGTTGGGGGTTGGGTGCAGTATATAAATTACAGTACAAAGTACAAACATAAGTTTAACAATACAATTTCTCAAGAAAAAAAAAGTTTTACTTGGGACCCATTGGATTTCCCTGGGGCCGATGCAAATCTGCTAACATGCTGTATGGAACTCACTAAAGTGAAAATCTATCAACATCACTGCAGGATACTGTAATGTGAAAAGGGGTCACAAACAGAAACTGCTAGTTTGAGCCCTTTTTAAAGTAAGTGGTGACGTTCTAGTAAGTGCCAGTGAGTAGTATCTTATTGACTCGTGAATACTATCATGTTTCTACCAAGGCGCAAATGATATGGGCCTGAGTATACAGGATGTTGTCTAATGCCTTTTGGAGCATTACAGTCTGTGCTCTGTTCTCACTTTAGTTGCTTTATACATTTGTGTGTTCTTATCTTTGTTATAGGTTCACGCCATTCCACTTCGATCTTCCTGGGTCATGACTTGCGCATATGCACCTTCAGGAAATTATGTGGCCTGTGGTGGCTTAGACAACATCTGCTCCATTTACAACCTGAAAACACGTGAGGGGAATGTACGTGTGAGCCGTGAGCTCGCTGGACATACAGGTAAAAACTTTTTCAGCGGTGACTTCCAAGTTCTATGCGTTTTATGCTGCATGTAGAAACTAAAATCATTAGGTGAATCCCTTGTATTTGAATTTTTATTCATTAAACATTTTCAAGTTGTCAAAAAGTTATCTTAGAATAATTTACTGCTGCATATGTGCTCAAATGTGCAATTTAGTTTACTATCAAACATGTAATTTCATATGATTGAACTCTTGTTTCTTTGAATTTTAGGATATCTATCCTGTTGTCGCTTTCTTGATGATAACCAGATTGTTACAAGCTCTGGAGATACCACTTGGTGAGAAGATTTTCACATCATAGTTTTTTTTTGTGTTAAAACTGAAAGTAAAGAAATGTCAAATGGTTATTATCCTTTCTTTTATCTTCTAGTGCACTTTGGGACATTGAGACTGGCCAGCAGACAACCACATTTGCTGGACATACAGGCGATGTCATGAGCCTGTCATTGGCTCCTAACTCCCGGTTATTTGTCTCTGGTGCTTGTGATGCCTCTGCTAAACTCTGGGACGTTCGAGAAGGCATGTGCAGACAGACATTTACTGGCCATGAGTCTGACATCAATGCCATCTGTGTAAGTGATTAACATGTACATGAGGAATTTGGAAAGTAATGTTTTATGAAAAATAATTGTGCAGAATATTTTGGTGTTGTGTGGTTTTCTCCTGTGTGGTAACGTCTCCTTTTTTTTTGTCATTTTTTTAGTACTTCCCTAATGGCAATGCCTTTGCCACTGGCTCTGATGATGCCACCTGCAGGCTGTTTGATCTGCGTGCTGATCAGGAATTAATGATCTACTCTCATGACAACATCATATGTGGCATCACCTCTGTTGCATTCTCCAAGAGTGGCCGTCTTCTTCTGGCCGGATATGACGACTTCAACTGTAATGTGTGGGACACACTAAAAGCAGACCGTGCTGGTAAGTAATTGAAGCAAGATCACAACAGCCATATTGGCTTCATGTTAGAAAAATACTCTATTTTACTATTTGAGAATTGCAGATTATATGCTTGCTTGTCAGTTGTCCTGAGACCAAGTTTAATTGTGTTACTATTTCTAGGTGTGTTGGCTGGACATGACAACCGTGTTAGCTGTCTTGGAGTTACTGATGATGGCATGGCAGTTGCAACAGGATCCTGGGACAGTTTTCTGAAGATCTGGAATTGAAGCCTGAAGGTTCTTTCATTCTTTTTTAAAAATTGTTTCACCATTTTCCCACAGTATACTTTTGAAGCTATTCCAAGCAAAAACCTGTAGTTGCAGATGTTTGCCATACCCAATTCTTTTTCTTGGCTGGAGTAGAAGGTGATTTACTGATGGTGCTACTTTTGTTGCCTTACAGGTTTGAGAGCTTTATGGGTTCATTGAAATGTCTGTGTTTCTTTTGCTGATCAGCGCATTTGAGACACCTGTTGGTTTGAATGGATCTTGGCATTTTCTTTTGACTCTCATAACCAACAAAACTTTGTTGTCCCTCCATTTACAGTAAGCTCTAGATAAATGTCAGGGCACGTTCACCTGCCTCTAGCATTTGTAAAAGTTTCATGGATTTTCATACAAGTTTTCATAGAGTGGTTGATGAGAGCACCTTAGACATCTTCTGCCCTAAAAGTTGCTGCCGTAATATTGTGCTTACAATACACCAATAAGCCAGAATGTGGCTGAACAGCATGTACAAAAAAAAACAACCACAGAAAAGTGAAATGGAAATCCAGTTCATGGAAAATGCTATGTTTTTGTTTTGACAGGAAATAAAGTTATGACACTTGAGGTGATTTACTGGAAGTGTGATGTCACTACAACACACAACTACTTATATTAAGATACATTTGCTGCATGCCCCCGAGTAAAACAATTAAAACCTGGTACCTGTTCTCATGTTGTGGCTGATTAGTGTAAATACATAATCTTGTCACCATTTCAGTATCTGACCAAACAATTTTAAGATTTATTTTTTCTTTTAAATGTTTACCAAAAAGACTTATCAAAATGGGACATGGCTGGTAGCCTGTGGAAAGGTCATTAGGAACCTCTGACACTTGAAACTGCAAATGAATCTTGCATATAACAATGTTGTGTGGTGTAATAACTTAGTTATCTGAAACAAGCTTTATTCATACGATTTTGCAGGCTTCCCTAGAGACACAGAACTTGTAAGCCTGCTCTGAGGCTTGTAGATGTAAATGTTGAGGATGTAACTTGTGACATACTGATATTGACAAAAACGATGTAAAAAAAAAATAATTAAATACCCTATAATTTCCAATGCTTTCCCTTTGACACAATAACTCTGCATCACACTTCAACGTAAGGCCCTGGTATACTTCCCTGGTATGAAGTGAATTGTGTAATCAACACCCAAAAATTTTGGAACCAAGCTCAAAAAGACATTGCATGTGCAAACTGAATTCCCATCACAAGTAGGTGGAGTATTAAGCCCCGCTCACAAAGCAGAAACATTTTTGACAACAGAAGAAATAGTCGCCAAGGATAGTCATCCGAGCCTCGACCTGGCGACCCTCAAAAATGGCTGACACCCCGGCCCCCCTGCCTGACGGACCTTTCAGCTGATGACCCGCTCGAAACCGGATGTGTCCGAGGGAGCTGTATCATCACTCTCTCCTCTTGGTAGGAATGCGTCCTATTCCCCGCATCCAGACTTGAACCGTCACCCGATGGTGAAGTGAGATACCACAGTGCCCCGACGCGCGAGTACACCAGGGTCTGCGATGCACTTCGGTGCGTGCGTGGCATGTGTGCGAAAGTATACCAGGGCCTTTTAGTGTTGTCATATTTTGAGTTCAGTTTATTCACCAGAAATTGACAAGACATTAAACAAAGGCAAAGATTAATTTAATTAATAACATTATTGTTAGTTTCAGTTGCAATCAAATTCCATCTGGCCCTGATTACCATATCATTCAAAATCTGACATTGTGACATTCCCAGTGCATATAATGAACCCAATGAGCCTTAAACTTCTGTTTGACTTAAAGGTCCAGTGTGTAATATTTAGGAGTGTTTATTGACAGAAATTGAATGTATGTTTGTATGAGTGTGGAATTACTTTGAAGTAAAAACCCTTTTTGTTTTCATAGCCTTGGCACAAGCCTTTTTTTTTATGTACTTGTGGCAAGGGCCTTGCTTTACGGGGGCCACCATATTGTGCTGCCATGTTTCTACCGCATTTTCTACCGCAAATGTACAAACCAGCCCAGAGTGTGTTGTGTTTTTTGAAGCTACATGAACAAAATATCATCACCATCCTTTCTGGTATATAAAGGCCACCCTATTTCTGACCTGTGTGGGAAAGGGCGGGGTAGTGAGTGAGGACATCCTCCATTCCTCGCAATCTGCCAACTCGCCATTAGATGTTACTAATTCTCACACACTGGACCTTTAAGATTAGGCAGTTAATTTCTAAATTCAATTTGTCTTTGTTTCCCAGATGTTCTTTTAACTCCAAAGTTGACTGGAAGACCATTACAACTTCAGAATGTTCACAGCATCTTCTTCAACACTGTTTAAACTGACTTGGACACCACAAAAATGAAGGGAAACCAATGCCTTTCCTACACAAAGAAGAGCACAATTGTTTATCACCTAGTTAAGAAAGGATCTCCTGTGGTATCAAATCAGAAACTTGTGCATTCCTTCTTGGACCATTTTATGTTACCCTGAAAGAAAAAACAACAACACTATCATCCCATGCAAATGTGTGCGTCTTGAAAGCAAATGTTGGAGTGTAATGTACAAATTATTTAACTTTTTTTTTTTTTTAAAGAATTATATTCTGATGGTTTGTTATTCTTGATGGCTATTCTTTTTTGTCATATTTCTTTAGTGGTTTTAGATATGTTTAAATTACAGCTTGTCTTTCTAATCCAGTTAAATCAATTAAGACAGATGAGAGGTAACATGCAGAAGTAAACGCTTGGATCATATTACACGAGCAGCTTTCAAAATGTCCATGATGTATTTATATACTAGCTGTTTTTTGTTTCATCACAGCCTTTTGCACATGAAGAAGCTTTGCCTCTCAACTAATACTATGTTAACTAACAAAGCACATGCTATAAGTTATAAATGCTCATTCCAGTACTAAAGGAGTTATTATGAGAAGCGTATCAAGTTAACCCCCCTTAATTCTTGTACATGCCTTTGACTTTGGGTGGGATGGGTTGGGGGTATAGCAAGATAGGTGCAGAGATAATCGGGCATGGCTGGATTTTATTATATGGATGGGGGATTGTGTTTAGTATCCACTTTTGAGTGAAACACCTTACCCGACTAAATAGACACTTCCTTTGCTTGGGACTGCAGTTGCAACTCTGTGAATGAAATGTACAAATCAGTGTCTGAAAAAATTGGTCTGATATTTTTTAAGTTAAGGCATTTAATTTTGTCTGCCATGAGTTAATTTAGATGTGCATGCTGTAGACTTGCTTTCGATTGTGCAACAATTCTAGATTTTCTTTTGTTTCTGAAAAGGAGAGTAACCTATTCATTGAACTTAATAGAAGCCAATTTTTTGGCTCAAGCTCTGCATACATCATGTACTAATACTGGTAACGCTATGCACCAGAGTGAGCAAGGATGGAGAAACACTTAATATTGACTGCGTACTTAGTGTAAATTCTGCTTACCAGTTCTCTTGATGCCAATTTTTGTAATAATTATAACAATCATTGTGAGAATTCTATTACTTCGAGTCATTTTCTCTCCTTCAAATCCTCACACTCAATGGAACAATAACATCCTCATATACTGTCCATACTAAAAAAACTTTTGTACATTTTTTTTTCTTGGTCTTAAATTGAAAATCAGAGCATCTGAATGACAACATTTCACTGTATACAGAAGCACTTTTGTTAAAGTTGTGACATATTTTCACTTTTCTTTTTTCTGCGATGATGTACAATAAATGTGATGTATTTGTGTGTGGCCACAAGTGAAAATGCAATTCAACTGAGATGGATTCCCTTTTCTCTTTCCATTAATATTATAGAGCTCTGCACCCTTATGTACCTTTTCACTTTTTGTATTTCATTTCAGTCTGTTGGTGTTCCACGGTGAGCTGGATGCAAGATAGATACTGTACTAAATTGTACTGTTATTGATTGAAAAATGTAATAAAAAGCTGTTTGAGATCTCTATTTGTTGTCTGTTTGAATATAAATGCTGAAATAAGGTGTGTAAAGAGACCCATCGCACTCTAGTAGCAGCTGATATTTTTCCGAGGGTGGATTAAAATTTGGCTAGCAAAATATATCGGAATAAATAAGACTTGCTTGTTATAGATTCTGATTAGGTTAGCAACCTTGTGTTTTTAAATACAATCATACTTGTTTACAAATGACATGCACTTGTCTAACCAGAAGAAAGGTTTTTGGAGCCGCTAATTAAGTTTCACTTTTTCTACATCTGTTTATCTTTTAGTGGATAAAAAAACAGACTGGTGATGGTGAAATGCTATGTATTCACTTTTAGGGGCAAAACATGAGGTGGACAAGCATGGACATGCAACTTTTTAACATATAATAATTTTTATATTTAATTTAATTTAAATCTGTCCACTGTACCCCAAGATAAGTCGATGATGTCATTTACATCCACCCTGCTGCTGCTGCCTGCTGCTAATTACTGAATATTGTGACTAAACAACACTAAGATACTACAAGGTGGGGCTTACATGGATTGTACTTGCTTGTCCAGCACATCCCACATTTGGTCTACTCTAGACTGACATCTAGGTAATGTAGAGCCCAGGTCAACACCGTAAAGTCACCGCAGTCCTTAAAAAAAATCCCAGAAACATTTCTGCTGTGTGGTGGGGCTATTTATTATTCAGAGGAAAGAGTACTGAAATATTCTACGCAAGTAAAAGTACCACTATTGTAATAGGTTTTTACTTAAGTACAAGTAAAAGTACTGGTCTAAACTCAATTTAAACTTAAAAAAAAAGAGGGTAAAAGTGACTTATTTTTTAATTAAAGACAAACCTTTACAAATTAAAGTGCTGACAAAATTAAAGTGCTGACAAAATAAAATATGTAAACACATATTCATCATCCACCTGTCTTCATCTTTCATTCACCTGTTTTCATCTTTCATTCACCTGTCCTCACCATTCGCTCCCAAAATTTCGGTGCCTGGATGTTTTTATTTTTTTAAATTAAGGCCAGCATTTTCTTTACTTCGTAACGGATGTCATTTAAAATAAAACAAAGTACAGTACTTTACAGTACAGTAATTATTATCCTGCTGAACGAGGTCACTGTCATTAAAGAATACTGTGTCCATGCATGGACGTATAATAATTGACGAATGACGCTGTACCGGAAAAAGAACAACATAAACAAACATTCACAAGCAGGGGGCCGCTGCCTTGGATGTACCATTCTCTCTTCCAGCGGGGGGTGGTCGCAAAACAAAATAAATCATTATCATTATACGAGTAATTTCGATTAATTACAATCAAAATGGAATGTCGTAAGCTTTTAATTTTTACAAATACACATAGAAGACGTAAATGCCTCATATGTCAAGGTATGTATTTAGATATATTAACCACCATGAAATGAAGACGTCCAAACCAATGACGCAGTTCCGGTTTTAGATAATGTTCTCTTTGAAGGCCTCGCAAAGCGCTTTCAGTTTTCACCGCGTGTTAGAAAATAATCTTGTATTTTGATGTCTTACTTTGCATTCGGAACCGAACGGACGCGTAATTTGAATTAAAAACTTCTTTAATCTGGACAAATAATAGCGAAGAAATCGTTTGACGGATTTGTTATTCGCGGACCGTCCGCTCTTATCGTTATCGTCACGTCGTCTGGTTGTTGACGACGCAGATCCCTGTCCCAGCGAACAAAGGAACAGCAAGGCCGACGTACGCTTCGTCGCTCCTTTGCGAGTAAAGTTTGCATTTTAAGTAATATAGAATTAGACAGAATTCAAGCTACATTTTTTGTGCCACTGTTCTTTGACTTGTCACCTCTCTGACTTGGTCGAAACAAACCAATTAAGACGACTCATTCAGTCCTGTTAGCAACCTCGGCTCAGGTTAGCCGCGTTTGTGGACAAGTAGCGAGTTAGCTGTAGCGTAGTTCAGATTCAGGCTAGGAGTTTTCTTTATTTTGAGGAGAATGGCTGAAGTGTACATTCGAGTGGCGGAGGAGGAAAACGAAGAGCCCATGGAGATTCCGTCCGAGGATGACGGCACAATTCTGCTCTCCACCGTGGCAGCTCAATTTCCAGGAGCGTGCGGCCTGCGTTTTAGGAGCCCCGTGTCACAGTGCATGCGGGGAGTACGTCTAGTGGAAGGGATCCTGCACGCACCAGAGACTGGATGGGGCAATATCGTTTATGTCGTCAACTATCCAAAAGGTAGATATGGGCATTACTACGCATCTGTTCTGACTGAGCATTCTGTCCAAACAGGTAGCCATTTGTGGTATTTATAATTTATGATGTAACTTTGGCACACTGTACTTGACGTCGAGTCTTTCTCCGTTTACACAATTGCAGTCCGAGGTTCTAAATGCAGGCTTAAAAGGGGCAAAACTATAACTAGGTTTTCATTAAAATTATTTGTAAATAAAAGTTAGTATAAGAAAATGCTGATTCATGTTTATTTCCATCCGATGTTTTTAAAGCACCAGTTCTTAGCTTCTGTTGCCCTCCTGAGGAATTCTGAGTAATTGCAATACACCACCGGTGTATGGACATAGCACATGCCAATGTGATGCTAGGCTAGCTTTATTTGTAATGAGTAAATCCTGTAAAACATTTGAACAGTGACAAATAATTGCGGCTTGAAATGAATAATTTCCCCAAGAGCAAATTGCAAAATTCACTGTGCAACAAGAGAACAAAATATTGTTATTCTGAGAAATGATTACAGAACTGTGTGGACTCAATTGTGAATGTGTAAGTCACATGCTACATTTTTTAATGGCAGTAGAAGACACCATAGAGGGGTAAGAAAATGCAACTTGAGAAAATGCCAAGCACGATCAATAAGCATGTGATGAAAAACAATTTAATTCCTGCTTGCTTCCCATTTACTATTGTAGTATTTGTGTCCTGCACAAGGGATGTTATCTTTTCCCCGTCAGTACTGCTACTTTATTTCATCTTCTGTTTACGCTATTTTCCCCAATGCAGTGAAATGTGGAAGTCCTATGAATTCTTTGTCATCTTTTATTTTTTGACATATTGGTTTTCATTACAGCTGCACTCATTTACATTTTAATGGATGTACTAACTTTTCATCTACCTCAAGGGTAAAAACGTACATGCAATTTTTTGTTTTTGTCCAATTGAGCATTAAACGGGGTTTGTACAGTTCATGCACATACAGCACTTTCAAACTCTTTTTGCAGCACACAACTCACTGCATTCATGGGCTTTGCTGTTCAGCTGTCAGATGCACATCTCTGCTGCTTTGCACCAACTCTGACGACTCAGTTAATAATAAATAATAATAATACCTTAGAGTTACAAAGTGCCTTTCACGAAACCCAAGGTTCAGATCAAAAAATTAAAACTAGAAAACACAAACACTAACAAACAATCTGTTGGCAAAAACCTGCTGGAACAAGTTTTGCTTCAACAGTGATTTAAATGACTCCAGAGTTGGTGTGTGGTAGTTGTGCAAAAAATGATTCTAAACAACAAAATAATGCAATTCACAGTGGTGCTTCTATTTGTAAAATTTACTTACACTGACTCTGGATTTTCAGCCTTCATTTGGTGGTGATTAATAATTGATTACCAAATTAATCATCAATCATTTTGATAATTGAGCAATCATATTGAGTTTAAAAAAAAAAGCAATTTAAAAGTTCTCTGATTTGTTAACTCCTTAATTGTTTATATTTTGTGGTTTCTTTCCTCATATGCGAAAAGAAAATGATTAAATCTAAACAAATTTGGCCTGTGGACATACAAGGCATTTGAGAACATTATCGTTTTAATGTCTGGGAAATATGATCAACATTTTCTGACATTTTATGGACCAAACAGTTAACTGTGGAAAACATTGATGGATAAATTGATTATGAAGATAATAGTTATCATTATAACCATAATTGGCGTACCCATTCATTTTGTTTTTTTTGTTTTGCATACTCAATTTATGAGTATTCTTTTTATGGGACCATTGATAGTACTTCCACAATTTTAATAAACTTTTTTTAACTAGGCATCATTCCTTCTGATTTTAATTGATTTCCTATATTTGCTCTATTGAGAATATTAGATTAGTATGTCAAACTGCTAATTATGCCATCCGAAATTACATTACCTCTGCATAAGAGTTTGTTACAATCACTGTGGAAAGTTGCACTCATCTCATGATAGTCAGAGTAAGATGTGAAAATTTAATTGTTTTCTATTTCAGACAACAAAAGGAAAATGGATGAAATTGATGCCTCCTCTGCTGTGAAAATGAAGAGAGGAGATATGAAGACATCTGATCTGATTGTACTTGGTCTTCCTTGGAAAACAACTGAACAGGACCTCAAAGACTACTTTAGTACATTTGGAGAAGTCATCATGGTTCAGGTACGACAGTGATTAAAGAGACATTTGCTTTAGGTTGCATGAAGTGACAGTTGATGATAATAATTGGTTGGTTGTCTTCCAGGTTAAACGAGACGGGAAGACTGGAAATTCTAAAGGATTTGGCTTTGTGAGGTTCACAGAATATGAGGCCCAAGAAAAGGTGGTCTCCCAGCGCCATATGATTGATGGAAGATGGTGCGACTGCAAGCTCCCTAACTCGAAGGTGAATATGGTAATATCCAAGCACATACCCCACATGTTAAAGAAACAGACATTAACACTCTATCTGCTAAAATTTCTTTTAAATGAAGTTTTTCTTTGGACAGCAGTGTCCAGATGAGCCACTGAGAAGCCGCAAAGTTTTTGTCGGCCGTTGCACAGAAGACATGACCACGGATGATTTAAGGCAGTTTTTTCTGCAGTATGGAGAAGTCACGGATGTTTTCATTCCAAAGCCATTCCGTGCCTTTGCTTTCGTCACATTTGCAGATGATCAGGTATGTTGTGGAGTTCATAGAAAGAAGCTTCCTGTTGAAGTTGAGCCTGTGTCCATCAGACCTGATTTATGTATTTTCCCCCACAGGTTGCTCAGGCCCTCTGTGGTGAGGACCTGATTATCAAAGGTGTCAGCGTTCACATCTCAAACGCTGAGCCCAAACATGGCAATAGGCAGTATGACCGGACAACACGCTTTGGGAATGGTTTTGGAGCACAAGCATTTGGTAGCAGCCGCAGTGGGTTAGGGAGCAGCACCAACAGTAGTCTGGCTAATTTTGGTTCCTTCAGTCTGAATCCTGCCATGATGGCTGCAGCTCTGCAGAGTAGTTGGGGGATGATGGGTATGCTAGCTAGCCAACAGCAGACATCCACTTCAGGCAGCACCTCCAGTGGAACCAGCTCTAGCAGGGACCAGAGTCAGTCTTTCAGTACAGGCAACAGTAATTATGGCACCAGCTCAGCTGGTCTTGGCTGGGGAACAGGTTCCAACTCTACAACCAGTGGTAGTGGGTTTAGCTCAGGTTTTGGGTCCAGTATGGAGTCAAAGTCATCTGGGTGGGGTATGTAAGTTAAGTGTTTGTCTGGTAAGTATTGTGATAAAGATAAGTCTTTTCAACAACAACAAAAAAGCAAAAAAAATTCTGGTGTAATGCGTATCTGAAAACTTAACACTTTTGTGGAAGATGTTTTGTACATTTGAAAAAATGCTAAAGATTTAAATTAGAAAATGTGTTGAATGGAGTTGTTTATAGGATGTCCGACTAAAGTGCTATTTTTGATGTCATGTTTGGTTTTTGTATCCATTTCAACTGGATTCTCTAATGCATGCATTGTGAAATGTGGTATAACCATTTGAAAAATGCATGAATGTCTCCGATACACTAGTATGCGGCTTTGTCATAAACCTAAAGGCAATCTTGCATTGGGAAGAATCCTGTTGAAACCTAAATGTTTTAAGTGCAACTTTATTTGCAGTCAAGTTCTGTGGAAAAGCCTTCATTGAAATCTCTTCTGCAGTTCACCTCTCTTCCATTTTCCTGTGAAGAAGCTCCTCTTTGGCAGCATTCTTGGGGTGATATCGGTATCATTCTCCCTCTTCCCACCTGTAAATGCTATGCCATCAAAGAACGGCTTCACTCCGCATGTTCTAAGAGACGGTGGGTGTTTTCATTTTTATCCACTTTTAAATGGAAAGAACAGCGCAACTGACATTTTAAGAACTGATGAGTGCGATTGAGGATGACTTGTGGCGAAGAGTGAAGCGATGAGTGAGCGAACGGAGAGACGCGTGAAACGGACTGGTTGTGCAGTGAAAGAGCCCAATTTGACTGCTTTCTGAGTGTGTGAGTGGAAGCTGCAGATGCTACGAGCGCCTCCCCTAACATGGACATCCTTTAAGTAGTACTTCAAGATTTTTTTTATTTTTGCAAGTTTTTCCTTACACTTAAGTGTGCTGATCAAATGCAGAAATATCAAAATGTAGTGGAATGTTGTGATGAATATTTGTATTGCTTATATTATCTGATTTGAATGCTGTATGGTGTGTGCTTTCATGTTATTGACCTGATCTGTTGGTGTGTATTTGATGTGGATGGACACCTGCTGAAGACTCTGGGGGACGCGAGTGGTGGTGTGAGAACGTGTAGTGGTGTGTCCAATGGGTTCCCAGTTGCTCTTGTTGTTTGTGAGGTGTTTAAAAACATGTCAAATGAAGGGAGTTCTCTAATAAAGTTCATTTGAATAGATGCTTAGTTTATATTGCTTGAGTCAGTTTGTCAAATTTAAAAACAAATCTAATTCGATTCACATATCTAGGGACCTTGGGCTCTGCTGGTCGAGGTCTCCGTTTGAACCCTGACTGAAGTCCGTTCTGAAGGACGAAGATGGAAGTTCCAACACTTTCAGTGTGTGGCCTTCTCAGACATGACATGGGGTAGTACCTGTCTTTTTCGCTGATTTTAATGGCTTCATTATTCAGGTGCATTGAAGGTTAGTGGGGATTTCTTTTACATGGCCTTGAACAGTATGAGGAGTTTGACAATCTTAAGTGTCCAGGTATCCCAATGTGTAACATGCCAGTTAGGTAAGGTAGTAATCACAACCACTGAAAGCATAGAGATGTTTGTGTCCACTTGGCAAGGCTTTTATTACATTACAGTATTGTTTATAGCTTCATCAATCTGTCAAACAAAGATATGTAATCTGTAGTGCATTGGCAGGGCCTTATCACATTTATAACTTATTAAGAAATTGGAATAAGAAACATGGAAGTACTGCTGTGGACGCCTGAAACGACTATTAAAGAATGACTTGTCAGTTTGGTGACACTGAACCTACTGTCTTGTATTAGCAAGGCTACATGTTTATTTAAATGTTGGGTACAAGTGAGACACTGCAGGCCTGTCTTGTGTCCTGTCCTTATTCTCTGCTTTCCTCCTCGGTGTCTCTGCTCTTCCTCTTTCCAGAACTCTTCTTTTTCTGCTCCTGGTTCAGTTCTTCACTTTTATTTTGTATGTAGACAGACTGAAATTAATAAAGGCAAATTAAACATTCAGTGTGCTGTCTGTTGTAGAATATATATATATACCTACAATGTATCACTGCATTATAACAATGGAAGCTCGTGAGTTTGTAGGTGAAAGGATTCATATCTGATGTACAATTCACTTCTGAGAGATGGTAAAAATAACTCACCAACGCAGAGCTGCGACGGGCTACGAGCTTTACGTCCTCTGCAGTCACTGTGCTTCTTTTAGCATGCCTTTAAAATCAATGAGATGCTATATAAAGGGGATAATTAAACAGTACATGTCAAAGTCAAATGTTTTTTTAAAAAAAAGTTCATCTTCACCTTGCAAAGGCCTCCAGGTCCTTGGCAAATACATCTGAAAAGTCAAAGCTGACAATTAGTTCAACTAAAATGCATTGTGGTGAATACTCCAATTTTCATTTGATTATTTGAACAAAATTGTGAAATATTGATATTTTTTTTCCACCTTAGGCATTGGGGAAAAGGATATTATTCACAATTTTCAAACATATTAATCAAACCAGTATTGGATTAAATATGAAAATGGCCAAACAAGTAACAGTGATTGTTAATTGCAAGATAACAATTATGACACAGCAGTTCATGTGGATTTTCAAGTCCAGTGAGAAACATGAAGGAAGGTCTACTAGCCAAATCTATGTTTGTTTAGTATAGTAATTGCATTAAACTAAAAACTGTTTGGTCTGCGTAGCCTCACACAGTGTGTGACGCTGCAGCATTGACCTCTCGTTAAGGTAATGGTGGCTGCAGTGTTTCTACAGTAACCCAAACAGACTTTGTTATGCATTAGTTTACTCGCCAAACAACTTTGTCGACATGAACCCGATGTGTGTTTACATCCTTTCTGGTATGTGAAGGCCACCGAGGTTCCCTGACAGACTTGGAGTACTCTGTTGCACTCTTTTTTTTAACAATGTGCATCTATTATTTACATATTATCTGTACAAAGCCCCTTTTACAGATAAATGGCTGAACAATTACTTTCATATCAAAACTGCAAATTACAAAGGCTGTAATTTTTTAAATTTTTATATTTTTATGTTCTATCCCAATCAAACAAAATTCTTTGAATTATAGAAATCATATTTTGCGTTATTCCGTCATCATGGTTTAATGCATCACACAGTGAAAAATGAAATAAAGTTTCATTATATCGCAAAAAATAAACACAATATCTGCCAAAGTAAATGGTTAAACAGTCAAATGTAGAGGTCTCACTAAAATACAAGAGAAATGATGGAGGAAGAATATTCCAAATTCAAGAGTTCTATTACTGCAATAACATAATTATAAATGATACACACACAAGTACAGTACTGTACTTTCATGACAGCTAATAAAACTGAGTGAAAGTTTCTTTTACTAAACAGACCTGCATTTGTTTATGTACTGCAATAATATCATTGGTCACACCCACCACACTGTCTGAATGTTGTCTCAGCTATGGCTGCGATGACTTGTCGGCTGAAGCCTCTTCCATGGTCTTCGCCCAGCTGCTGACACAGGCGACCCACAGTGAAGTGCACTGCAGCCTTTAACCTCTGAAATTTCAAACATCAAGAGAAATCAACTCATCAATCAGCACTTACACACATGGATGATGAAGGGAAAATGTAATTATTTAAAATGTCTATGCCATCTTTGTCGATACGTTACCATTTTCAATGATCAGATTTAAAAAGTGATACTTATCACACGGTACTAACCGAACAGTCACTACTCTATATTATCTTGCAAGTGTGAGAAGTTTAAGGTATTGAACTGTTTCCACTTTCATTTTTGTTTTTAATTTAATTGTAATGTAATTCGCTGTGAACCGACGTATAAACCAACTCTTTGTTGTGTGTCGTCTACGTTTACTTATTACTTCATCAATGTTGTCTCTAAATTATTATCATTATTATTATTATCACATCACTGTTCTTACCTGAAGCGTTTCGTCCTGGTCAACTGACATTTTCGTGGGAATAAATTCAACAAAATCGCGGAACAAAAACGTCGCACCACGGCGAAAAACGAGGAAACTCTCATAAACTCAGGAGTAGGGGAAAAAATAAGACACTTTTATAGATAATATATGACAAACACACGCATGTTTAGAGGAGCTTTGCTGTTCCACTTCACTCAGGTTGATAAACAAACTCCCGCGTCACAAATTCACCAGGAAATCAACAACTTTGACAAGCGTGCTTCTTACTTTAATGATTAAATGGTATAGCGTCACCGTGTGGTCCGGAAGAGACACGACAGAATAAAAATAAGTCCCCCATCTGCGTGGAATTGAGGATTAAATATTTCCCACTCTCTTTTACACTTACTTCTTATATTAATACTGGCTACAATAATTAATCCACCGATATTTTATCAGTCAAAAAAGTCATAGTTCAGTATGTCGTCCAAAATCGGTCAAAAATGTCATAGTATAGTATGTCGTCCAAATTCAGTAAAAAAAGTCATAGTATAGTATGTCGTCAAAAATCAGTCAAAAAAGTCATAGTTTAGTATGTCGTCAAAAAATTCATAGTATAGTATGTCGCCAAAATGTGTCAAAAAGTCATAGT